>NC_143584.1:100771396-100933724 GCF_048544385.1 Mastigoproctus giganteus | reverse complement strand
TGTTAGGTATTTCTTTTGGTCTGGGTGCGCCGTGAAAAAATGACTGAGACACTAAGGGCGCCATGAACCGAGAAGTTTGGGAACCTCTGACATAAAATACACAATGAAGAAAAATGACTGTTGCGGAAATATTTGAACAGTGTTGACTTTTTCTTTTCATCAATCAATTTCCAATAGCCGACAACAATCTTCTCTGGGCCCTGGCAAAATAAATATCGCAGAGAACCTCAAACAAAAGGTTTGAGGTTCTCTGACGTTCTCTACGATATGAAAGATTTCATCTAATTCTTTTACCGTTATCTCCTTCGCGGTAACATTTTCATCTGGCTCATCTAAAAATTTGAATTTTTAAATGCAAGTCTGCGTTGACTTTATTAGCGGGAGACAAACAAGTAACACGTCTTTTTCCGATTGTGGATGGAACACACTGAAGCGGGCAGCAGGCAAAGTTTGTTTATTGCCCATCTGATGCGTGGTAAGCTTAACACGCAAATCAATTCTTTTTCAACTATCGCATAAAAAAAAAATCGTGTTAACTGGAAATTTGCATCATGTAAAGTGAAAAATAGTATAATTTTTTCAAATAGCGGTAACTGAAACACGCGTTAATCGAACTCACGTTATGTGAGGCCTGGCTGTATAAAACATTTACAATAAAAACAGATAAATATAATAAATATGTAACAATATACAATATTTACATTTCATTCATAGGGTAGAATGAATTATATTCACAATAATTATTAAATTTACAATTTAAACGATATTACAATTTTAAATAAAACCAAAGAAGTGCTTGTTTGTTTGTTTTGTTTTGATTTTATTGGCGCATTAGCTACTAAGGCTATAATGTGCCAAGACCATGTTATTTATAAAAAAGTTTAAACTTTCAGTGACCTAATTAGTTAGGTCACTATGTCAAGAGGTATAAGAAAAATGTAAATTTTATAAACGAGCAAAAATATTTATTGATTTTAAAAATCTAAAAATAGCAGACACATTATACTATAATTTTTAGTGTTTTCCACCAACCATGGAATAAAACGAAAGACGAAAAACCCAAATTTTTAAAATATTTAATATTTACAATAAATGATTTACAAACAAAATATTACTGTAAGTAATATTTTTACTTACAGTAATATTGTAAATATTACTGTAAGTAATATTTACAATATTACTTACAGTAATATTAAATATTTTAAAAATTTGGGTTTTTCGTCTTTCGTTTTATTCCATGGTTGGTGGAAAACACTAAAAATTTTAGTATGAGTATACCCAACCCCAGAGGCCTATTTGAAGAACTAGCAGACACATTGTCATTGTCGGATAAAATCTAGCTGAGTGTATACGGCTCAGTCAGATGATTAAAAGCAGTAAAATGGATATTACTAAAATCTGGACAATCAATTAAAATGTGTCTGATAGTTAAAATTGTACCACAGGACACACACACAGGAAGATCATCAGCCACTCAGCAAAAACGAATGAGTTAAATGTGTGTCCTATGCGGGTCCGGGCAAGAACAACTTCCTCCTTACGATTCCTGCGCAGACTAGACTGCCACGGTTCAATTACAGGCTTTATACAATATAGTTTATTCCCAGTCTGTCTAAAAAAAACATACATTGGGAGTGTATGTTTTGGTGTATTATTTGCCTGTAGTCTGTATAGGGGACTGACAGGCAGCAGTTATTATTGGGAATAGCTGATTTGGCTGCGGCGTCAGCCAAATCATTTCCCCTAATTCCAATGTGGCTGGGAATCCAGCAGAAGCGGATATCATATTCACGTCCAAGGAGGAAGTGAATCTTCTGCTGAATACTAGACAGAACTGGATGAGGATTATACCTCACAGATATTATTGCCTGTAACACACTGAGAGAATCGGAATATAAAATGAACCGTTGGTATTGGCATTCACTAATGTGATCCAAGGCTAACTCTATAGCGTGCAGCTCTGCAGTAAATATACTGCATTCAGAGGGAATCTGCTCCGATGTAGTGCTGTCTGTAAAGACAGCAGCAGTTCCCACATATGATTCCGATTTCAAGCCATCTGTGTAACTGGCGCGAAGTCAGAATGTTCAGCTCAGTGTGCTGAATAAAGCTGCAGGTAGACCGATGATGGAGTTCCGACTTTCCCCAATTTCTAAGGGACAAGTCACATACCGGGACATGAGCATGCCAGGGTGGAAAGGGTTGCTTTGGTGTTTGGGCAACCTTGTCTACCTTGATATTAAGTTCTTTGAGTAGCTCTTGGAGACTAATACCAAAAGGACGATTGGCAGTCTTACGGGTATTGTATAAATTTTCCCATCGTGGCTCAAAAATGAATGGCCACGTAGGATGGTCTGGCAGGGATTTCAGTTTTAAAGTGTACTTTAAAGACAACTGCTTACGTCGAAACGATAACGGTGGTTCGTTTGCTTCGACGTATAAGCTCTGGACAGGAGATGTGCAATATGCTCCAGTAGCAATACGTAAGGCCTGATGATGGACGGGGTCCAGCCATCGGAGGACACTGTCTCTGGCTGAGGAATATACCTGGGACCCATAATCTAGTTTGGATTGCATAAAAGCATGGTAAAGCCGAAGAAGGGTACATTGGTCTGCTCCCCAAGATGTAGAGGAGAGCGAGCGGAGAATATTAAGCCCACATGTGCACTGTGTGCGAAGATGACGAATGTGATCCAAAAAGGTCAGTTTTTTATCGAATATGATTCCCAAGAATTTTATGTTCGCTCCTACTGCAATAGCATATTGTCCGAGCCTTAATTCGGGTTCAGGATGAAGATTACGCTTACGACAAATGTGTACGCAAACGGTCAGCGAGAACCTGAAGCCATTAGCAAGTGCCCAGGAATTCAGATTATCAATGGCTTTCTGCAGTTGTCTTTCAATAACCCTCATGTTGCACGACTGACAAAAAATGCTAAAGTCATCAACATAGAGGGCACTGTTTACAGTTGGAGGAAGTTGTTCTGTGATTGAATTTATTTTGATGGCGAAAAGCGTCACTTAATACTGATCCTTGTGGTACTCCCTCCTCTTGGCTGAAGGAAGGAGAGAGTGAGGATCCCACGCGAACTTGGAAAGATCGATTGGCTAAAAAGTTTTTAATAAAGATTGGGAGTTGCCCCCTAAGACCAAGGCTATGCAGATCTTTTAAGATGCCAAATTTCCAAGTTGTGTCATACGCTTTCTCCATGTCAAAGAACACCGACACCAACTGTTCGTGTTTTAGGAAAGCATCCCGGATGGATGCTTCCAATCTAATAAGATGGTCCAAAGTGGACCGGTTCCTTCGGAAGCCGCACTGGATGTTGGAGAGAAGGTCATTTGATTCTAGATACCATATTAAACGAGAATTAACCATTCTCTCCAGGATTTTGCACAGACAGCTAGCCAGAGCAATAGGACGATAATTGGTGGTGACTTTTGGATTCTTTCCTGGCTTAGGAAAGGCAAGAACGATTGCCTTTCGCCAGGAGTCTGGAAACTGCCCTTCAATAAAGATTCTGTTATACAGAAGGAGCACACAATCCATAGATATTGGTGAAAGATGTTTAATCATTTCATAATGGATGCCATCTGGTCCAACAGCACTTGCTTTGGGAAGAATGAGAGCTCTTTTCAGTTCCTCTATAGTGAATCCCCCTTGTAGGGATAGAGGACCTGGGACTTAAAATTAAGTGCCTGTTTTTCGATTTTCTGTTTCAGAACCAGGAACTCTGGGGAATACGAAGATGTTGCGGAGATATTAGAGAATGTTTCCCCAAGAGCTATTGCAGATCCAACTGCAATAGCCCCATTGGCTATTGCAGTTGGATCTGCAATAGTGCATCCATTATAATCTAGGATTGAAGAAGGGTGGGATGTATATTTTCCCTTCATTTTCCGGATTTTATCCCAGACTACCTTAGAGTTGATAGACTGGTTAATAGATGATGTAAAACGGATCCATGATTCCTTTTGACTCTGACGACGGATATATCGTGCTTTGGCTCGTGCACGTTTAAAGGCTATAAGGTTGGTCGTGGTAGGATATCGGCGGAATATCCCCCACACTTTGTTTTGAACCTTTTTTGCTGCTGTGCATTGTGAATTCCACCAAGGTTTGGGAAATGGTGGAAACCGGGCAGATGTTTTTGGAACAGCATTCGCAGCTGCTTGGACAATATTTTCTGTGATGTACTTAACTGCATCATTGATAGGCTCTTGACTGACTGTGCTAAGATCAAAATTTGCCTGATGTTGGAAGGCAGTCCAGTCACCCTGATCGATCTTCCACCGTGGTAACCTGAAGGGAAGACATGGTCTCCCATTGTATAACGAGGTTATCACAGGGAAGTGATCACTTCCGTATGGATTCTCCTCCACTTCCCAAGTGAGTGAAGGGAGTAGAGAAGGGGAGCAGATAGAGAGATCAATGGCAGAAAAAGTACGGGTAGGCATGTGGAAGAAGGTGTTTGTTCCAGTATTTAGAAGGGAAAGGTCATTGTCATTGAGCATATGCTCTATGGCTCGTCCCCTTCCGTTGATGTTAGCACTACCCCACAGGGTGTTATGTCCATTAAAATCCCCGAGAAGTAAGAAAGGGGGAGGCAGCTGCGTTAGAAGATCATCAAGGTCTGCCTGGGAGATGTCAGTCCCAGGTGGCAAAAAAATGGAGCACATAGTTAATAAAAATCCCACTGAAAGGCGAATTGCAACAGCCTCTATGTTCGTTGTAATTAGCAAGGGCTGAACTGGGGTCTGGTTACCCACAAGGATAGCCACTCCCCCATGTACAGAGCCATCCGCAATTCTATCCTTTCGAAAAACTGTGATGTTGTGCATGGTGGGATCATCGTTTGTCTTTAGATATGTCTCCTGCAAGCAAAAGTAAACTGGCTCGTGCTTTTGCAGGAGGGCCTTGATGTCATCAATATTTCGACGGAATCCACGACAATTCCATTGTAGGAATTTAGCCATTATTTTGGCTTGGTGGGTCCATCAGGCGGCTTCCGAGGTGCTGAGGGCTTACTTTTATCAGTCTTGGATTTATCTTTTTTGGGGAAGAATGGACGCTGTCCCGTGTCCATTTCCTCCACCGCAAAGAGTTCCAAGACTGAATCTTCGGGTACCTCCTTCTGCTCGACATCCATCTTTTCTTGGGTACTAGGGGGGGGGACTTCCCCTTTCTTATTCTTTTCTTTCATAATTACCTTTGTTACTTGTGGAGCATTAGGAGGTACCGATATAGGAGTGGCAGCTGATTGGTCCTTCTGTGCAGGTTTTTGCGAACTTAGGAGATAACGCGCGATGGGAGTGAAAGACTCCTTTGGAGGAATGGTCATGTCCGTCTGAGTTCCGACGGAACATCTCCCTGCTACCTTCTGGGCGTAGGTAGGTTTGTTGATATTCAGGGGTTTGACCGATTTCCTTGCCTCCTAGTATGATATATTTAGCTCTGCCTTCAGCCGTTGAATTTCTTTTTCTTCTTTCCACCTCTGGCATGCTCGTGAGTAGGCCGGGTGTTCGCCTTCACAGTTAATACAGGTGGGTTTTGCGGCTGAACATGCTGTTGTTTCGTGGTCCTTTGCACCGCATCGAGCGCATGCAAGGACTCCACGGCAGGCCATTTGAGAATGTCCATACTTCTGGCATTTAAAACACCGTAAAGGGTTTGGAACGTATGGACGCACTGAACAGTTGATGTATCCAGCTTTAATCTCATCAGGAGGTTTAGGAGAGTTAAAGGTCAGGATAACGCTCCTGGTTTTAACAATTTTTCCATCCCTTCGCGCAGTAATTCTCTTAACAGCAGTAACTCCTTGTGGTTTCAATTCTAAGCAGATTTCCTCCTCGGTTACGTCGAGAAGGTCCCATTCCAAAATGACACCTCTCGATGAATTGAGTGTTCTGTGTGGTGTCACTGTTATGGGTATTCCTCCGATTGATGTTGCACGGAGTAGCTGCTCAGACTGCCTGTCAGTTTTGGTTTCAATTAAGAGGTCTCCAGAACGGAGCCTCTTAACCGATTTGGGTGACCCTGCTAACCCATCTAACCCTTTCTGTATGAAGAAGGGTGACATTTTACCAATTGGTTTTTCTCCGGTGGAGTGTATGATTAGGAACCTTGGAACAGGCCCTGATGGTAATTCCGTTTTCTGCCTCTTTTTAGCAATAATGCTATCTGTATCTGTGTCTAAATTTTCAGATAGGGACCGGGTTGGGGCCCCTGAAGGAGTAAGTTTATCAGGATTCATATAGTTTTTTAAATTGTTCAGTGCCCAGGCTCCCCACCCACCACGGAGCCCAAAGGGACGCCCACTACCCGGCATGCAATAAATGCGCTCGGGAGTGGAACGCCAGGGCTACCCAGACACTATACCCGCACCGCCGCCAGCCTGAATCCTGTCCCTCGGACCATGAGGGTAGGGGCGTGGCATTGACACGGTTGACCCTCGCAGGCGAGCCTACTAGCCGATTGATCCAGCCGGGCCTTCCAGGACCACCCGTCTTGTCAAAGCAGGGGCAAAAGTGGTGTATTGAAGCTGGGCCCCTCAACCACCAGGATCCCCCTTTCCGAATTTTCACGGGTCGCAGCGCACGGCAAACACGCCGGATTCCATTGATGTAAGCCTGGAACCTGTACTGTGGGCGTTGGATCCCAGTGATGCTAGTCTGGAAGTCCAGCAGCGTCACTGGGAGGTCCCCTCACCACGTACAGGTGCCCACGTCGAGGGGCCCAAAGAAGTGCATAAGAGCCACGGCAGTTTAGTCTGAAGGAGATGAACAGTGCATTACTCTGTCCAAAGCATTCAGTTTCCATCCAAACCTCGCAGAGGTGTATGTGCAGATAGAATTCCAGATCTTTTAAAAACCTTATTTATAAACTCTATTTATAAATTTATTTATAAATAGTTTTTATAAATTATATATATAATTTATAAATTATATATATTTATATATAATTTAAATAAACTTAAAAGTTTATTTAAATTGTTTTTACAATTTAAATAAACTTTTATCTAAAAAGAATTCTGGAAGAGAACCATCATTTAATACAAAAGTACTTCTTTCTAATTCAGATCTTATATCCAAATAATTATAGCAGTTGAGGGCAGCGTGAAGGCCAATTTCCACCGTCCCGCACTCAGAGACCAGAGGGAACCAAATCAAACTGGTTCAGCCTGGACCTCAAGCCATGCCCCATATGTCACACAATATATTCCCAGTTTCTCTAACAGTTTAAAATTGTACAAAATACAACCTCCTATGGAATCAGTACCCTCTAATCCACTGATCACTGGCTGCTGCCAAATACATGGCTATAGGCTCCAAGACTTATTTGAATCTTTCTGATGCATTAACTTGATTCCATTTGTGATGCAATCTTGATTCCATCAAAACAATGAAATTTCCTTTTACTTCTCACCCTCTTTACTCTTCCAGCCATGCAAATGAATCATTGGTTATACACTGTCCAGTCAAAACATTATGGCTACTCTCCGTGTTTTATCAATCAGTCATTCTTACTCAGTCATTCCTACCCACCTGGTATCATATTTACTGGTTCTCATCATGACAAATGTGCTGTGATGAGACCAATAAATATTATACTGCAATCTCATGGCATGTGACCCATACAAAGAGCTTGATCAACATAGACATGACCTTACAGACCAAGAAAAAGGGATGATTGTTGGGTACCAGTTCAAGGGTGGCAGTATTACGGAAAATACAAATTGTGTGTGGGGTGTTCGTTGAGTTCTGTAGTTATTCCAACAGTGGATGGATATATTATTATTATTATTATTATTATTATTATTATGTCTAAGGTGGCACCTAGACTTCCGTCTATCTCCACCTGATAAAGCTGACTTTGTGCAGAACCTCTGAAAAATAGACCTGTATGGAAGGTCTCTTCGCCATCAGGGAGAAGCTGTCATCTGCACAGCCGCTCCCCGTTGGCGAATAGACCCTAATGGCTGCCCATATTCACTTGGTGCTGGGCCTGGTCTTCTATTTTAAGTGCCTCATGCACAAAAATCCCGCACCCACCGGAAATAGTGCTATACCGGTGGGTGCCAGCAATCCCGCTACCAGGCTGGCCACACCTGAGAGCCAGCAAAAAAAAAAAAAAAAAAGAAAGAAAAAAAAGAAAAATAAATAAATAAAATACATATATACACACATAATATAAAGGGTACTAGGAAAGTTTTGCAATACAGCTTTGTTTATTTAATTTTTTCAAAGTAATTTCCTCTACATTCAATACACCTCTCCATCCTCCGAAACCAATCTTTAAACCAGTTCTGCCAAGTTTCACTAGGGAGTAAAGCACACTCCTTGTCCCAAGCCCGTAGAAGGTCCTCATCACTGGAAAACCGCCTCCATTTTAGCTTCATTTTCACATGCGGGAACAGCGCAAAGTCGCAGGGAGCAAGGTCTGGCCTGTAGGGAGGGTGCTCGAGAAGTTTCAGTCCTGTCGTGGTCAAATATTCGGTGCAGGCTTTGGCGCGGTGAGCTGGAACATTTTCGTGATGGAGGTACCAGGTGTCCATTCTTGACTTTGGCCGCAGGTTCTTCATAGATCCAATGACTTTAGGCAGGCATTGTTCAGTACACCACTTAGCTGTGACTGTCTTCTGCGTGTCCAAAACGACATGTTCCACAATTCCACTCGATTTGAAAAATACAGCTATCATTTTCTTCTTTACAGATCGGGATTTTCTGACAATTACGGGTGTGTCGTCACCATCAAAGACCCAAACATTGTTTTGAGCCTTGGTCGGCAGATCGTAATAGTACAGCCAAGTCTCGTCACCTGTCACGATGTTGTTCACATACCGAGATTGTCCCTTATCAAACTTTTTTAACATCTCCCGGCACCAAGTCACACGTCGTGTCATCTGCTCTTCAGTCAGTTGATGCGGCACCCAGAGAGAACAAAGTTTCTTCACGTGCAAATGACCTTGCAGAATCGAACGAATTGCTGGTGCATTTAGGCCCAAAGTATCCTCTATCTGTTGGTAGGTCACTCGCCTGTTTTCGTCAAGCATTTTCCTCACAGCAGTAACGTTTTCCTCCGTAACTGACGTTCGTGGCCTTCCCGGCCTCTCCGAATCCTCCAGAGTGAAATTTCCCCTTTGGAATTCTCTATACCACCTGAATATCATTGTACGATGTGGACAATCATCATCTAGTGCAAGAGTCATTTCTTCTAAGCACTGGTCTATGGTTAAACCACGCACGAAATTATACCGCAAAACTGTCCTTATCTCATTTCGTGACCACGATGCCATCGCAAGCACTTTACACTCTCACTACTAATGAATAACTGAGCCCATCGACTTGGCGCGGCGGCTACTATGCACGTATGAACATGTTTCAACATGCAGCAACAAGCAGCTTCCTGTGATTCATTGTTGCGTCATATTGCAAAACTTTCCTAGTACCCTTTGTATAAACAAACTAAAAGAAAAAAAAAAAAAATAATCAAAATGTATATAACCAAATCTTAATTAGTAATCATTAGATTATTCCAATGTCTTCTCCATTGAAAAACAGTTACACAGAACTCTTGCAGTGCTTGAAATTTATCCTGATTAGCAATAAGGTCACTTTCACAGCCTCTAACTAAATTACCAATCTTCACTTTTAGCCTTTCTCTATGTTCAACATACAAACTACAATCATATAATAAATGACTCCAAGTCTCAGGTTGACCGCAAGTGCATAAAGGAGAGCTGACTAGACCAAAGTAATGTAGTTTAAAATTCAATGAGCCATGGCCAGTTAAAATAAACGATGTTACCATAGAAGGAAAAAACCATTTGTTGTTACTATCATAAGTAAATTTAACTATTGGAATAAACAATCTAGTCACCTCCCCAGTTGCACTAAGATCCCATCTCTGTTGCCACATACCAATCAAACTGTGTTAGAACATTTTTCTTAGCTTTAGATATCTCTATAGTGACATCAGATGTAATAGTCATGAAAGAAACCACTATGCCTTTTTTTTAAGTAATAACAAAGGGCCCGATACACAATGTACAAGTCTAGAGGCAAATGCTGGGCCAAAACCTGCATAGCATTCGTTGAGACTGTTCTGCACAAATTAGAAATAACATAAAGCATTGAGCGCTGAATCGATAACAATTTCTGTTTAAATTTAACGTTAGTAACTACCACACTGATGCTCCGTACGCAACTATGGGTAAGAAGACTGCCTTGTAGTATAAATTTAAAACTTTCCTTTTCAACCCCCAATCTGACCGTGTTAATCGAATTATTGCTGCACTAAATTTTTTAATTTTTTCGTGTAAGTAATTTAAATGTGGGAAAAACGATAATCTATCACCAATTCTTATACCTAGATATTTCACCTCAGATACTAGGGGAATCTGCCTCCCCTTAATTAAAGCTTTTGGCGGCCGCGCATAATTTAGTTTGCCCTTAAGAAGTATCATAACAGTTTTAGTTGTAGATATCAATAGTTTGTGCAGATCAGCCCACGACACTAGACTTTCTAATACCTGGGCCACTCTTATTTCAAGCACAGCCCTGGATTTACCAGTAACACATAAAACCAAATCATCTGCATAAGCAATATTATGCAGATTTTCAATTGATTGTTCTAGCCATAAATTAAGTACTAAGTTCCAAAAAAGTGGGCCCAATACAGACCCGTGAGGACACCCTCTCGAAAGATTCCTATTAAACTGTAGATGCTTAGCTTTCAGTATAATTTTCCTACAATACAAATAACTCTGTATCATCCTATACAATAAGTCTGGACATTGCATACCCCTTAATGCAGACAGAATACTCTCATGCCACACCATGTCAAAAGCTCCAGTAAAATCTATAAAGATTGCTAACACACTTATCCTCTGCCTGGTTGGCGAAATTCATGAGATCATTAATGGCATCCTCCGTAGAATGCCCGCTCTTGAAACCATACTGATAAGGCAGGGTCAAACCATTTTTATCCATGACTTGGTTCAATCTTAAAAATAATAATCTTTCAAAAACTTTGCCAAGATTGGCCAATAACGAAATTGGTCTATACCCTCTTGGGTCATTTGGTTTTTTACCCAGCTTAACTAACAGCTTGATCAAACCAACTTTCCAGATCCCGGGAAAGCTACCTTGAAGTAAGCATTTATTATACAAGTTTAACAAGATGTTAGGATAAAGCTCAATCATTTTAAGAACAGCGATATTCTCTACTAAATCGATTCCTGGGGCTTTGGAAATGTTAATTTTCTTAGAAACGGCTCTCAATTCCTCTAAAGTAAATAAGCTAATATCAACAGACCCAAGGTATGTTACATTAGAGTCCTTGATGCCTTCTTGCTCTGTTGTCTCCCCCCCTTCTTCCTCATGAGGAAACAACTCCGATGTTATTGCCTGCACTGTTGTAATCCAATCAGTTGTTTCCACTCCATTGACGATTACGGTATTCATTATCTCTCCAGGTCTTACTTTATTCATACTTAGTTTATAAATTAATCCCCAAGGATCTGTATTGCCCACACTAGTAACTAGATTTCTCCAAGCCTTTAATTTACTCTCATAAATAGCCCTATAATAAATTTTCTTTTTATTCCTATAACATGCATGATAAAATTGAGCCTCATTCAGCCCCCACCGCCTATACCTCTGATATGCCTTCCTACATAAAAATACTTCTTTCCTTAACCTGGATAATTCCGCATTCCACCAATTAACAACTCGCCTCTTAACTCGTTGTCTTCTTGAGGCACAACTGAGGGCTCTAAGCAATGAAGACTGAACGAAAGCAGCATACTCACAAGCATTTAAAAAATTCAAATTAACCATATTGTCTCCTGAAAAATCTAAAGCCACTGACCGTGCAAAACTAGACAAGTTAATCTTCTTATAAGTAAATCTAGTTAATTCAAAATTATCAAAATCTAAAGAAGTATTTAAATCAGCCAAATTAATATGAAAAACCAAAGATCTATGATCACTATTCGTATAGTCCGTTTTCACAAGCCAATGACAGATTCATCTGGATAACCCCTGAGTAACTATAGTCAAATCAATATTCGACCTGCCATGAACATTATTAAAAGTATAAGGCTGACCTGATATATTGACTTCACACAAATTATTCATTAAAATAAAGTCCTCCATTAAGCGACCTCTCTGATCAGTCATGCCGCTAAACCATAAATTAGACTTTGCATTGGAATCCAATGCAATAATTAAATTACTACAACCAATTTCACTGAAAACAGTTTCCATATAATGGATAGAATTAACAATTTCGTGACTTGGAGGACAATAAAGAGATATTAAATTAAAAGTCAACCTAGGAGTACTAATGTTCACACATGTTGAGTTCTGACTACACAGCCCAGAGAGGACAGTTACCTGCAATAACTTATTAAAGACCACAATTGCTGTTTAAGGTTTCACATCAACTACACTTATAACCCTGGCATCAGCAGGAAAACCAACAATTTTATGTCCATGTGCAAAGGAACCAACATACGGCTCCTGCATACACAAAATGTCAACACTTTCTTGCACGGCCACCATTCTAATTTCATCAGTAACCGCACGACATCTTTGGGCATTGAGTTGAACCAACTTAAGCACACTACCTTCATCTTTATGTTGAAAACTACCATTCACATTAAAAGTACTACAGTTATCCATCATAGGTACGCGTACTGGCGAACTCTAGGGCCTTTTTATACTCAGGACAACTACTACTCCTTAATGAGTGATCATAAGCTCTACCTCTGCGCTTGCAGTTCACACAACATGGATCTTTATTTTTATTTGGGCAATCAACAAAAAGATGGCCACGCTGAGCACAATGACCACACAACACAGTCTTGTGTGTGCAGTGTTGTATAGAGTGGCCATACCCCAAACACTTAAAACATTTAGTCACAACTGTAAAACGCCTGAATTTGTGTGACGTATATCCAAAATACAACCTGTCATTACACATCAAATTTTGCAACATATGAGGAGCTACCCCAATCACCCAATTATTAAACCTTGCCTTGGAACTGTTACTAAATCTAAAAACAATGCCCTCTCTGACCTCTTGCTCCTCATATCCATAATCTTGAAGGTTTTTCTTATATAAATCCCTAATAATTTCCTCCTGAGTTAATTCCTTAGGTACATCATACACTAAGATGGTAGGGTTCTGTAACTTTACTTTATCCAGATTAATACCCTTTTGAAAAAATACCTCTGCCTTACTGAGTTTATCCAAATCCTTATCTGTTTCAACTAAGACTCCTTTATTTCGTATAGCTCTTAGATTTCTAATTTTGATTTCTTGAAATTTTTCCTTTAATGTGTTAACAATAACCTCTTTGACTTCCTGACTTGACTTATACTGTTCTGAGGACTCCTCAGCCCTGAAAATAACCTTATTATTTAATCTTGCCACTTTGCTCAGCTTCCTGTTATTATCCACCATACAGATATCATTTAATATTACCTGTTCACCTAATTGAGGCTGGCTGAATCCAGCCCTAACCTTGTCCGCATAAGTCCCCTTTTGTTCTGCAACATTAGATAGAAAAGGCTGTCCTCTTACAATGTCATCTAATAAACTGGCACGCACCTCCATCTCCTCTACCCTTGTTTTAAGATGTTCATTGTCAATGACTAATGCTGTTGATATAGTCTCCATGTCTATCCATACGTCAAGTAAGAAATTAGTTGCAGCTTTAGTCACTTTATTATTTTCACTAGTCATGTAGTCAATAATTTTTTTCTTCAACTTTGTTACAAGCTCAAAAATAGTAGACCCGTCAGGGTACCTCTGCCTTTGATCCTGTATGTTAGCAACAATTATTTCACTCTCACGAACATTTGTGCCTGTACTTCTCCCCGATTCCGAATAAAAACTATCTACATCAGAAACCATATTATCAGGCTGAATATCCTGAAAATCAGTTATCTTACCATTTGACAAATCATTTGTGAAATCTGTTACGGCAACATCTTCTTCTAACTGCACCCCCTGTTCAACCATGTAGCCAACTTTAACTACATTTTGCACACCACCTACCTGGATATGAGAATCAGCATTGCCAGACGTCCCAGCTTTAGTATTCACACTAACAGTACTCATTGCACAACTACCTCCACTACTTGGTTTAATATTTTTAACTTTAGACGATTTCTCAGAAACTTTCTTTACAGAATCAGTATTGTACAACATGGGAAGGAAGTGGGGGGAAAGCTCCAATCTTCTCTTCCTTCCCCCCTCCTTTACCAAGCTTCTTACTATGAATTCTGCCTTCCATTAACTATAATAGTCAGTTCAAAGCAACCGACTATTATTAACTGAGACGCAACAATATTATTAACTGAAGATTAGTTAACTACGCCAAAAACTATAACGTCAATATATAAATATATCAAGAATTAATGTTACAACACAAGAAAACAGTAGCAATCGAGGTAGCATCTAGACCAGTCTGCAGTCGCGGAGAACTTTGCCACACACCCGAGCACTAGCCTAGTCACCAGAAAACAGTGGATGGATAGTGAATGCAACAGTAACCAGGCCAATGGCAGGTATCCTGCCTCATAAATGGTCATTGTGAATGTAGGATGTTCTGCTTTGTGCAAGCCAATACACAGAAAACAGTGAAACAGCTAACCATGGACAGGGGATGACCAGCAGTGCATTTCCAAGACCATGATCCAACAAATCCTCCTCCAACAGCCCCCGTAGTGGGTGCCCAGTCAAGGTTACAGCTTACAGCCACTCATTACCAAAGATAGCTAAAGTTTGCATCTAAACAGCACACTGGACCATTGAAGACTGGAATAAGGTTGCCATTTCTAATGAATTACATTTCCTGCTATGCCATATAGATGGCAGATGAAAGGTATGGTGACAAACTACTGAATCACTCTGATGTCCAACAGAAACAGCCAGGTGTAGCAGTATTTTGTTATGGGGAATGTTTTCCTGAAAATTTCTTGGAGCCCTCATAATCCTAGACCTCACTCTGAATCCATTGTGGCTGATCAGGTACATCCCACGGTGACTGTCTTCCCAGACAGCAATTGATTCCAGCAGGAAAATGTGCCCACATTGACAGTATTTTCATTTTGTCTGGCAAACACCAAAGTGATTGAATCTGTCACTTCCATTACATGAATTGACAGATCTGGTGTTTGGATCCTAAACCACAGACTCACAGATCTACCGAACTCAATCCTGGCAATTTGGTATAACATACCTCCTGCAACATTCAGAGGCCTTGTAGAGTCCATGCCTAAACATGTAGCATCAGTACTTTGGCAAAAAGAGGACATACCCACTATTAAGTAGCTGATCATAATGTTTTAAATATTTCTGATGCAACATTGGACACTCAAACTTGATTCCATCAAAACTTCAGGCTTAATGTCCAAGTTTGCAGACAGCACAAAAGTCGACAGGGTTGTTAATGACACTAATGACAGTACGCTGCTGCAACAGGATCTACAAAAGTTAAGCAGATGGGCTGAAAGGTGGTAACTGAAGTTTAACATTGACAAATGTAAAGTACTGCATATGGAAAGCAGTAACCCCAGAGTAATGTATCAACTGTGTGTTAATACAATGACAGTGATAGAAAGTGAAAAGGACCTGGGGGCAATTGTGCAGGAAGATATGAAGTTTTCTGAGTAATAAAGACGGTCTTGCAAGAGCATGGTGTCTTGTCAATGATATACAGGAATTTTTCTAGCAGGTATAAGGAGGTGATTATCCCCTTGTATAAGGCAATGGTCAGGCCACACCTTGAGTACAGGTCTAGAGGCCTCATTTTAAGAAGGATGTAGAGCTGTTGGAACGAGTACAGAGCGGGGCAACAAGATTAGTGAATGGAACAGAGGGTTGCTCTTATGAAGAAAGGCTTAAGTTTTGCAAATTACAGTGTCTGGAGACTAGGCACCTTCGAGGTGATCTGATTAAGGTGCATAAAGCCTTGAATGGTTTGGGCATGCTCAATGCTGATAGGATTCTTCCTCTTGCTCAGAATTATTGCCTGAGAGGGCATAAATTCAAATTGAGGAAAGACAGTTGCAGAATAGATGCGTGGAAGTTTGCCTTTAGCCAGCAGGTGTTGACTGCCGGAACAAACATCCATCTGTCTTTGTAGAAGTTGATAGCTTAAACAGATTCAAGGCAGAACTAGACAAATAATTGGAGCAATTAGATGAGTGAAATGAGAAGGGCGTGTGTTTTTTTTTTTTTTTTTTTTTTTTTTGGCTGATGCTATATATGCTTGCTTTCTTGCATCATGTTCCTTTGCTAATGCTAAAACAGTGAATTTTTATATGTTAATCTATATTACATAATAATACTATAATATATATATAATATAATATAATCTTATATAATACTTAATACTATAAGGTATATTACATATAATCTATTATATCCTGCTAATATACAGCAGTGTAAAAAAATTAAATTTACAAAATATTACAATATAAGCTTATGACATGATATATTTAATTATAGCAATAGGGTTAAATTATAAAAAACCTTACATCACAATTTTATATATAGGACTGCGACACCACACTATTCCAGATGAAGTTTCAAAAGGGAGGAAAATTCAAAATACAGTGGAAACAGAATGAGAACATTATGAACTAGATCTTCCTCCAAGTTAGCTGAATATCTAGATGGTGAATAGCATGTATAGTGCATTTGCAAACCCCTGGCACCACCACCACCATGCCATACTGAGATTAACTGTATATATATCTTATACTGCAATTAAAATTTTTATTCTATTTTATATATGCCAGTTAACCTACAAATATGATTTTTTTTTTTTAATGTGCCCACTTCATGGTTAAAAAGATTGCTTTTTTTTTTGTGACCTTTCACGAAGCTCAACTTGATGGGTTTTTTTTGACATGCTTTCAAGTAATCTGGATAATTACTCCATACATACACTGCTTAACAGCAGCACAATGCATTCTGTCTCATTCTGCAGATATTAACCACACATCAGGCCCATTTTACAGTTTGTGTATTTCATCACAGTGGCAATAGGTGGAGATGGACATTAGTCTGGGAGCCACCATAGACAGGGCACGCACGCACACACGCAAACACACGTCACTCTGCATGTAAAGTAATTTTGGCAAAAACTTCAGTTTTTCTAATGTTTTTTTATAGAGGAAAATAAATAGAAAACAACCTGTATTTTACACATTAATAAAAAATTCTCATCCTGATACATCTTTCAGTGCCTTCATCAATAATTCTAGAGGATGGGTCAGTAACAACAAACTTCATTTAAATTTAGCAACTGGACAGAGTTAGTTAGAATCAAAATGTTCTGGGTTGGTTTCAAACTCCATCCCCCCCCCACTATCCCAGAAAAACCTTTTTGAATATTACAGCTACTCTAATAAAAACATATATGATTTAACAATCTAATCTGATTTATTAATCTGTATTGATCAAACTGAGTCAAATGTTTGTTTCATTATATTGCTTACCTGTAAAAATAAAATGAATAGGGTAATACAGAAGAAAGTTTTGTGCATAAAAGAATGTAATCAGCTTGGCTCCATACCTAGGAGGAGGGAAAAAAAAACAGCTCTGACAAAAACCAACAAATTCAAACTTTTTTTTTTGCTTCTATAGTTGAGATTCTAAGATCTTTTGATGTCAATTTCAAAAATAGTTTCAGAATTGATTTACACACTGATTTTGAGAAATATAAACATTTATTTTTCTCAAAAATAGAAAAATATACTATATAGACATGATACATTAATAGTTAACTATATTTAATATCCTTTTATGAAAATTAGGACTTCCTTGCAGTCCAATGGGTTTTTGTGTGTAGTACAATTTAAATTGCTTAATAATTGTATTTACGCTCAGAAGAGAACAAAGCTCATTAATCATAATTATTTTACTTAGACATGATTACAAGGCAGAAAGTGCATCATCCCAGCCACATTGTAATTAAGAAATCACATTCTTATTCAAACACACTTATTTAATCCATAAAACTGGATTTGGAATTAACTGCCTACTTTGAGATATTCAAGAAAATTTGATACAATACTACTTTATCAACAGAATAATAGTAACATATCAAAGAGAATCAGGTTTTTTTCAAATCAACACTACCAATCATTTCAACACAACATAAGGGACAAAAAACAGCAGTACTCACCACATTTCAAAATATGTGGTGGTATCAAAATATATGAGTGGTGATAACAGTAGATAGGGACCATAAGTTGATAAAATGGGGGGTGTACAAAGGAAAATTTTTGTAAACTCTGAAAAGGTAAAGACTTTTTGGAAGGGGTGGACTATAACAGATTTGAGGTATTTATTGGGGCTCTATTCATTGGGTTGACAGCTATGGCTAAACCAGACTATAAGATGCCCCTTCCTTTTTTTTTTTTATTGCAAAATGTTGCCTAAAGTATAAGCTTACTTTCTTGCATCATTTGTCACTAGTACTACTACTACTACTAATAATAATAATAATAATAATAATAATAAAATCATTCTGCATTTTATGGTACAAAAGGTATACCACAAGTGCAAGCAATTTTTTTTTTTTTTTTTTTTTTGCTGTAGACAGAAAAATGTGTTGAAAATGTCCAGATGGCCTTCTGAGTAGTTAACCCTTTTAGATTGTGACAAGTTCAGGACACACATAACAAAAAAGGGAATTAAACAGAGTTAGAAATAATTCCAAGATGCCTTAGTCAACTGTAACCATTGGGCAATTCAAATTAAGAAACCCATTAGAGCATTCATGTGTGAGGATCAAATCATGATTTAGATATATTAATAGTAGTCACCATATTGTACAAGGAAGTCACAGGTTTTTGTTGCACTGACAAAATAAAAAACAAGTAGATAAGAAAATATAAATTATGTGCTTCCCTCCTCACATAGGTAACTATCCAGTTGACCTTTGAATTAATTCAAACTATCAGCCTCAACTACCTGTGAAGACAACTTGTTCCAGCAATCAAAAACTCGCTGGCTAAAAGAAAAATTTCTACAATATAGCATAAACCTCTTCCCCTGTAATTTGAATTTATAGCCCCTAGTTCTGGAATTCTTTATAACAGTGAAAATTCCATCTTCATTCATTTTACTACTAACCCCTCTCAGAGCCTTATAACCCCCAATCAGGTAACATCTGAAGCGCCTGGTTGCCAAGCCCTGTAGCCCACATAATGTTTTCCTCATACAGTCGCCCTTTTGCCAATCTCACCACTTAAGTTGCCTGTCATTGAACATTTTCAAGAAGCTCAATGATCTTTTTTCAGATCAGGTCCCCATACTTGAACAAAGTATTCCAAATGTGGTCTTACAATTGCCTTATATAGTGAGATTAATACCTTCCTAACTCTACCAGATAATGTGCAAATTTTGACATCATGCCTTCTATCCCTTCATTGATATTATTTATGAAAATCAGAAACTACAGTGGTCCAATAACCGATCCTTGCAGGACACCACTCCTGATTTCACACCAATCTGAAGAATATCCATTAATCACAACTCTCTGCCTTCTGTCCTACAGCACCCTGCAATCTCCCTTACTCTTTCCAGTAATGCCAACACCCCGGGGGCTCACATCTGGTGAGTATGGGCTTGGCAAACCCAGGGTCCTGAGCTGGATATCATCATTCTTCTCTTTCTTGGTGATGCCTTCTACTTCTCTCTCGCTCTCTCACACACACACACACACACACACACACACACACACACACACACACACACACACACACACACACACACACACACACAGGGGGTAACTCGGGAATTTTTTTTTTTTTTTTTTGGCTGGTGCAGCATAAGCCTCAGGCTTCCTTGTACCATATGGCTAATATTAATAATAATAATAATAATAATAATAATAACACATACCAACTTATATAGTAGCCTCTCATGAGGAACTGAGTCCCTCGTAAGAGGTTCCATAGAAAATCCAAATAAACTATGTTGAAATTGAACCCCTACATTCAGTTTATGAGTAACTATGTCAAAATATTGACAGTTACTTAACATGATTTTAAAACTAGAAAAAAAAAAAGTTAAATATGATTTTCCCTTAAAATCATGTTGTGTGTCCTTCAGAATGCCATTTCTATCTAGATATCCCTGGACTGCACTCTTAGTCATTATCTCTAAGATTTTCCCTACCACTGAAGTCAGTGATAGGGAACTGCCTCTTGGAACTGCCTTTATTTACTGGTGATACACTGGCACTTCTCCAATCCAAAAGAATCTCTCCTTAGTCAAAAGGTGATCTCATAATAAACCTCACTGGTTCAATACACTCCTTGGCAGCATCCCTCTAAACTACAAGATATATGCCATCAATTCCAAGAGCCTTACTTGTCTTTATGCTCAAAACTTTTTCTAATAAACAGCCATCTGTAATTTCAAAATCACTAATTTCATATGGCTCAGCCTCACTTGCATAGCCTCTTTCTTCAGTCAAGACAGATACAGAGTACTTATTCAATTTAGACACAACACCAGCTGAGTTGTCTAAGACTTTCCCCACTCCCAGTGCACAATGGTCTGATCTGATTCACTTTCTTCTTCATTGTATTCATATACATGAAAAATTCATTCCTTGTCTCCATTCTTTGTTCTCATGGCCAGTGCTTTCTCATATACAGCCTTGGCCTTCCTAACCTTATTTATGGTACTATTACATGGACATGTGTATAGGTAGAGCAACACCTAGAATGTTTGTTCAACTCTGCCTCATTTCCTCCGTGATGATGCAACAGACTCTGCAAAAAGGCCATGTCGTTTTGTTTTTTTTTTCCTCTCAGATTTTTATATTGCTCTCTTCAAGCATTTATTTCATTTAGTGGCCAATTTGTTCTAATTCTTGGGAAATGTCTTCTTTCCCTGTGTACCCTATGCCTGAGGTTACAGGCACTCCTCTGCTTATGAACTCATAGATACATACAAAGCTTCTCAAAATTAATAAAAAAATACTGTAAATTAAAAATATATCGACAATTTTGAACCATGCATGCGAAGTGCGAAAATCAGCTACCATGTACAGTGGACCCCTGCTTTACGATATTAATCTGTTCCAGAGACACCATCGTATCATGAAAATATTGTAATGTTGGTTGGTTGGTTGATAAGGTAAAACTTTCAGTGGCCTAATGAATTAGGTCACCAAGTCAAGGTATAAAAACAAGTATAAACTGTAAAAGACAAATATCAATAAACAAGTAACAATAACAAGGTAGATTTTTTAAATATGAGTAAAAAGGTTTACTGATTTCAAAAAGCTAAAAATAGCAGACACATGGTCGGATAAAATATGACTGAGTGTATACGGCTCAGTCAGATGATTAAAAGCGGTAGAACGGATATTGCTAAAATCTGGACAGTCAATTAAAATGTGTCTGATTGATAAAATTGTGCCACAGGACTCACACATAGGAGGATAATCAGCCCTCAGCAAATAAGAATGAGTCAAATAACTATGTCCTATGCAAGTCCGGGCAAGAACAACTTCCCCCTTACAATTCCTGCACAGATTAGACCTGCCACGGTTCAATTACAGGCATTATACGGTATAATTTATTTGTAGTCTGTCTATTCCACGAATCTTGCCATTGGGAGTATATCTTTTGGTATATTATTTGCCTTTTGTATAGGAGACTGACGGGCAGCAATTATTACTGGGAATTGCTGATTTGGCTGCAGTGTCAGCCAAATCATTTCCCCTAATCCCAATGTGGCTGGGAATGCAGCAGAAGCGGATATCATATTCACGTTCATGGAGAAAGTGAATCTTCTGCTGAATGCAAGACAGAACTGGATGAGAATTATATCTCAGTTATTACAGCCTGTAACACGCTGAGAGAGTCGGAATATAAAATGAACCATTGGTATTGGCATTTACTAATGTGATCTAAGGCTAACTCTATAGCGTACAGCTATACAGTAAATATGCTGCATTCGGGGAGAATCTGCTGTGATATGGTGGTGTCCGGAAAGACACAGCAGATCCTACATATGATTCCGACTTCGAGCTGTCTGTGTAAACTGGCGCAGTCAGAATGTTCAGCTCAGTGGGCTGAATAAAGCTGCAGGTAGACAAACGATGGAGTGTCCAACTTTCCCCAATTTTTAAGAGAAGTCACATGCTGGAACATGAGCATGCAGGGTGGAAGGGGTTGCTTTGGTGTTTGGGCAACAATGTCTATCTACCTTGATATTAAGTTCTTTGAGCTCTTGGAGACGAATACCAAAAGGACGAATGGCAGTTTTATGGGTGTTGTACAAATTTCCCCATCGTGGCTCAAAAACAAATGGCCACGTAGGATGGTCTGACAGGGATTTCAGTTTTAAAGCATACTTCAGAGACAACTGCTTGCGTCGGAGCGATAATGGTGGTTCATTTGCTTCAACATATAAGCTCTGGACAGGAGATGTTCGATATGCTCCAATAGCGATGTGGAGAGCCTGATGATGGACAGGATCCAGTCATCGAAGTACACTGTCTCTGGCCGAATTGTATACCAGGGACCCGTAATCAAGTCTGGATCGTACAAGCGCATAGTAAATGCGTAGTAGGGTGCATTGGTCTGCACCCCAAGATGTAGAGGAGAGAGAGAGCGCAGAATATTCAGGCCTCTTGTGCACTTTGTGCAGAGTTGACGGATGTGATCCAGAAAGGTCAACTTTTTATCAAATACGATCCCAAGAATTTTGTGTCCGTCGCTATTGGAATAGCATTTTGTCCAAGCCTTAATTCAGGTTCAGGATGAAGATTACGCTTACGACAAAAGTGTACGCAAACGGTCTTCTGCGGCGAGAACCTGAATCCATTAGACAGTGCCCACGAATTTAGGCGATCAATGGCTTTTTGCAGTTGTCTTTCAATAACCTTCATGTTGAATGACTGACAAAATATACTAAAGTCATCAACATAGAGGGCACTGTTTACAGTTGGAGGAAGTTGTTCTGTGATGGAATTTACTTTGATGGCGAAAAGCAGGACACTTAAAACTGATCCTTGTGGTACTCCTTCCTTTTGGCTAAAGGAACGAAAGAGTGAGGATCCCAACACGAACTTGGAAAGATCGATTGGCTAAAAAGTTTTTAATAAAAATGGGGAGATGCCCTCTAAGACCAAGGATATGCAAAGCTTTTAAGATGCCAAATCTCCAAGTTGTGTCATACGCTTTCTCCATGTCAAAGAACACAGACACCAAATGTTCACGTTTTAGAAAAGCATCCCGGATGGATGTTTCCAGTCTAATAAGATGGTTCAAAGTGGACCGGTTCCTTCGGAAGCCGCACTGGATGTTGCAGAGAAGGTCATTTGATTCTAAATACCACATTAAACGAAAATTAACCATTCTCTCCAGAATTTTGCACAGACAGCTAGTCAGAGCAATAGGACGATAATTAGTAATGACTTTTGGATCCTTTCCTGGCTTAGCAAAGGCAAGAACGATTGCTTTGCGCCAGGAATCTGGAAACTGCCCTTCAATAAAGATTCTGTTATATACAAGGAGCAGATGATCTATAGATTTTGGTGAAAGATGCTTAATCATTTCATAATGGATGCTATCTGGTCCAACAGCACTTGCCTTGGAGTGAATGAAAGCTCTTTTCAGTTCCTGTATAGTGAATGACCCGTTGTAGAGATAGACACTCTTAGTAAGTGCTTGTTGTTTTTCGATTTTATGTTTCAGGACCAGGAATTCTGGGGAATACAAAGATGTCGCAGAGATATTAGAGAATGTTTCCCCAAGAGAATTGGCTATTGCAGTTGGAACTGCAATAGTGCATCCATTATAATCTAGGATTGAAGTAGTGTGGGATGTATATTTTCCCTTCATTTTCCAGATTTTAACCCAGACCAACTTAGTACTAGTGGACTAAGTAATTCATGAAATAAAACGGATCCACGATTCTTTTTGACTCGGACGGCAGATGTAACATGCTTTGGCTCGTGTGCGTTTAA
Source organism: Mastigoproctus giganteus (assembly GCF_048544385.1). Taxonomy (NCBI): domain Eukaryota; kingdom Metazoa; phylum Arthropoda; class Arachnida; order Uropygi; family Thelyphonidae; genus Mastigoproctus; species Mastigoproctus giganteus. The sequence continues at coordinate 100,909,704 of NC_143584.1, read as the reverse complement.
AGGCTATAAGGTTGGTCGTTGTAGAATATTGGCGGAATATCCCCCACGCTTTGTTTTGAGCTTTTTTTGCTGCTGTGCATTGTGAATTCCACCATGGTTTGGGAAATGGTGGAAACCAGGCAGATGTTTTTGGAACAGCCTTTGCAGCTGCTTGGACAATAATTTCTGTGATATACGTTACTGAATCGTTGATAGGCTCCTGACTGACAGTACTGAGATCAAAATTTGCCTGATGTTGGAAGGCAGTCCCAGTCAGCCTAATCAGTCTTCACCATGGTAACCTGAAAGGAAGACACGGTCTCCCACTGTGTAACGAAGTTATCACAGGTAAGTGATCACTTCCGTATGGGCTCTCCTCCACTTCCCAAGTGAGTGAAGGGAGTTGAGAAGGGGAGCAGATAGAGAGATCAATGGCAGAAAACGTACAGGTAGGCACGTGGAAGAAGGTGTTTGTTCCAGTATTTAGAAGGGAAAGGTCATTGTCATTTAGAATACGTTCTATGACTCGTTCCCTTCCACTGATGTTAGCACTACCCCACAGGGTATTATGTCCATTAAAATCCCCGAGAAGTAAGAAAGGGGGAGGCAACTGCGTTACAAGATCATCAAGGTCTTCCTGGGAGATGTCAGTCACAGGTGGTAAATAAATAGAGCACACGGTTAATAAAGATCCCACTGTAAGGCAACAGCCTCTATGCTGGTTGTAACTAGCAAGGGCTGAACTGGGGGCTGGTTGCCCACAAGGATAGCCACTCCTCCATTAGCAGGACCATCTGCAATTTTATCCTTACGAAAAATTGTGATGTTATGCATGGTGGGATCATCATTTGCCTTTTGCTTGCAGGAGACTCTGCAGTCTCCTGCAAGCAAAAGCAAACTGGCGCATGCTTTTGCAGGAGGGCCTTGATGTCATCAGTATTTCGCCGGAATCCACAACAATTCCATTGTAGGAATTTAGCCATTATTTTGGCTTGGTGGGTCCATCAGGCGGCTTCCGAAGTGCTGAGGGCTTACTTTTGTCAGTCTTTGATTTATTTTTTTTGGGGAAGAATGGACGCTGTCCCATGTCCATTTCTTTCTCTTCAAAGAGTTCCAAGACTGATTTGTCTGGTACCTCCTTATTCTCTACATCCATTGTTTCTGGTATCACGGGTGACTCTTCTAAACTTTTTGGCTTTTCTTTACCACTTGGTTTTGGTAGTGGTGGAGCACTAGGAGGTACGGATATAGGAGTGGCAGGTGATTGTGTTTTTTGATGGGCTTTTGTGAACTCAATAAATAGCGTGCAATCAGAGTGAATGACTCTCTTGGTGGTATAGTCATCTCATCTTCTGAACTTTTTGGCTTTTCTTTACCACTTGGTTTTGGTAGTGGTGGACCACTAAGAGGTATGGATATAGGAGTGGCAGGTGATTGTGTTTTTTTGATGGGCTTTTGTGAACTCAATAAATAGTGTGCAATCGGAGTGAATGACTCTCTTGGTGGTATAGTCATCTCAGTTTGTTTACAGATAGTGCACTTAGCAGAAACCTTTTGGGCATATGAAGGTTTCCCGCTATTTATTGGTTGGATACGTTTTCTGGCCTCTGGGTAGGAGATATTCAGCTCTGTTTTCAGTTTTTTGAATTTCTTTTTCATCCTTCCACCGCTGGCATGCTCTAGAGTAGGCGGGGTGCTCTCCTTGGCAATTGACACAGATCGGTTTTGAAGCTGAACATTCCTTGCTCTAGTGGTCTTTAACACCACATCGAGCACAGGCAGGGTTACCACGACAAGATGTTTATGAGTAGCCGTATTTTTGGCATCTAAAACACCACAGTGGGTTTGGGATATAAATCCTCACTGGGCAGTTTAGATAGTCTGCCTTGATGGAACTTGGAGGCCGTGGGGTGTTGAACGTGAAGATAAGAACTCGGGTAGGAACGAGATTCCCATCCTTTCGTATCGATATTCTCTTGACAGCTGTCACTCCTTGGTCTTTCAATTCAGAGCAGATTTCTTCTTCGAAGACACGAAGAAGGTCCCACTCTGATATAACACCTCGTGAAGGATTCAGTTTTGTGGGGGGTTACGGTGATAGGTATTCCCCATATGAGTTCAAGATTTTTGTTGCTTGTTTTGTGCTGGAAGCTTCAACCAAAAGGCTGCCAGAACGCGGTCGTTTAATGGATTTTGGTGAACCTGCCAATCCTTCTAATCCTTTCTGGATAAAGAAGGGTGACATCTTTCCAATTGACTGCTCTCTGGTGGAATGGAGAATGAGGAAAAGCGGTGTCACCGATGGTGGTGGTGTATCCTCAGTCCTGGCTCTTTTTGCAGAGGTGTTTTCTGTGGTTTCATCTCGATTAGGTACGGGCCTTGTTGGGGCCCCAGAATTAGAATTTAAATTATTTTCTGGATAAAGATAAAAATAAAAATTTCCGATGTCCTAAGTACCTCACCCACCACGGAGTCCCACAAGGGGCCGCCCACTCGTGAACTAGCAGGTACTGCGTACACGAATGGGATGCCAAGTTCGCTTAGGAGCACCATACCCACGTTTCCAATAAGCCTTGATCCCGTCGAAGGACCAAAGGGAGGGAGACTTATTGGAACGCAGTTGACCCTAGCAGTAAGAACCACCTGCCGATTGATTCCAGTCGGGCCAATCCGGGACCACCCGTATTGTCAAAACAGGGGCCAAAGTGGTGTATTAAGGCTGGGCCCCTCAACCACCAGGATCCCCCTTTCCAAATTCCATGGGTCGCGGCGCATGGCTGCACATGCCTGATTCCAATGATATAACCCTGGAACCAAGGTATGGGCATTGGATCCCAGTGATGCTAGCTAATCCGGAACACCAGCAGCATCACTGGGAGGTCCCCTCACCACTTACAGGTGCCCACGTCGAGGGGTATTGTAATGTGAACCCAATAACACATTGTTTTTTGGTAATTGTTCAAAGACCTCAGAAGTTGAAATTTTCGCTATATAACAGCTATTTATTTGTCTAAAAGGTAATTTTTATAATGGAAATTGTATTAGTTTTATATAAATTTATGTCAAATAAGCATAACACAAAAATCACTTTTAACTAAATGATGCAAAAACAAAACACGTGGCCAAAATGTTTACAAATGCTGCTACTGGCTGAGAGGAAGGACTACATGGTCCAGTTGGAGACAATCATAAAGTTAAATCAATCGTAAAGTGAAATAAGTACGTGCAAGTTAACATAATCAATAGAATCAGCCACTTTATAGAACAAATTTCAAAAAAAAATAAAATAAACAATCAAAACTATTAAAATGCATTACACTTTCACCGTTTGTCCCAGAAATTCGAGTTTTTCAACCAGCAAACAGAAAATCGACCAGAGAACACAATATAAATGGAGCAATATGGCCTTAGTTGCTGATGCTACTAAAAAACCCTACTCCAACACCGTTTATTGCTGTTTGGTTATAAGAATCAATTTTGAATGCCTTTGTGATATTTTTTTAAAGCACATTTCTGCTGGAGGTTACTTTCATAAAACAATAAAAGCAATTAGCAGTTTCCAGTTTATTGGGCTTTTCTGTTAGTGCAATCTATTATAAACATGTAGTAAACTTGGTCTTATTGCATTTGCAATAACACTGATAGCCGGCATTCTATGAGTTTTTATGTCATTATGGTGAAATGTGTTTCCACTTCACTTTTTCAAATGACTGAAATCTTCAATCAAATTTTCAGAATCTTTTCTTTATTCCTATTTTTTAAGCTTTGTAAACTTGTTACTCCATATCTCACTTGTGTGTAGTGTTTTGAAATTTTTGCATGGTGTTACTTGCAATTTGTGTAATTGATTGCTTATCTTTTTTGTTTTAAATTTTACAACCCCGCCCTCCAAAAAAAACTTCTTGTTTATTGTATCCTGTTTATATGCTTTACAGTACCATTTACAAGTATTAGATTAAATTACTTTTGAATAAATACCGTAAATTTTTATTCATTGTGTTTTACGGACTCATTTAATTTTGTTACAAATCGTAAACTACTGTAAACAATATGGTACATACATCCTGGTGAAGTTTGTTGGGGATTATAATCTCGGTGAGTTGTCCTCTACATGTATTTAGTATCTATAAGACCGAAGCTGGACTTACATACAAAACACACTTATGTTCGTGGAAAAAAAAAACCAATTAAGTACTTAAGTTGAGAAGTGACTGTATCAAGCTCAGGGCACTACCACCTAAATAAAATTCACAGTGACTAAGGAAAATTCAATGTGTCCACTGGCAGCATGTGACCATATCACAAACCAGCTGGGTTCCCTGTATTGCAGACCAGGAAAGAGAGAGTTTAGCCCCAAACATGAATTCTCTTGCCATCTTACCCACTGACTACTTGTTTCCATGGATTCAAATGTTGGTTATAATTTGTAACCAACATTGTCCCAGATAGGAGATAGCATTATATCCATGCTGCTTTTTTCACATGGATTGGTTGCAGGTTTTAATCAATGATTGTTAATTTTTTTATTTCATTAGCATCAATTTGACTGTAGTCATCTTGAAGAACTCCTAGCAAAATATGCCTCAGGGAATCCTGGAATGCTTCAACAGTTGGCCTTTAGTGGCAGGTGAAAAGTTATGGCCTGGTGTTCGGATGTGGTCATTGCCTCCTGCACATGCCAGTTGACAAATTCAGCTAAAATTGCCTGTGTGGTGAGAGCGACATCAATGTCACTCCCCCCCACATGATGCTGCTATATGCAGGCAGATTATGTGGGCAGTTTAACACCTAAAATGAAGTAGCAGCTAGGAAAATTTCCAGCTGTCGGCACCCATGTGGTCTACAGCTATGCCACAGTGCTGAGCAACATTTTAATCCATGGAAACAAGCAGTCAGTGGGTAAGATGGCAAGAGAATTCATGTTTGGGGCTAAACTCTCTCCTAGTCTGCAATTCAGGGAACCCAGCTGGCTTGTGATATGGTCACATGCTGCCAGTGGACACACTGAATTTTCCTTAGTCACCCCCTGCTTTTACATATAAGCAGTTTATTTTCATCTGTGTCTAATGACCATTTAGCTGGTTACTATTAACATAAAAAACCGAGACCCCAACTATCAGGTCACACAAATGAAACAAACTAAAAGGAGATCTGACAAATGATTTAGCCTCATGGTAGGGATGGGCACTCATGCTCATCTCCCCCCCCTAACGAGTTACTGTAACTGCCACGAGGAGGTAGGTCTCTACTATTTTTACGATCTTTCTCTACATATATTAGACTTAAAGTCCTATTAAAGTGACTTTACGAAAGAGTCAGCAAACAAAGAGACTTGTCATCACAGAGGACAGGTGGGAAGGAGCAGCAGTGCGTAGCACACGCTTCTTGATTAGACCGGGGTTCGAGCCCGTCACCACCAAATACAGAGGATGCGGAAAGGTCAGGGAATGACCACCGCATATTCCCGGAGCAATATGGCCTTAGTTGCTAATGCTCCTTAAAACCAAATAACAAACAAACAAACAAATAACATCACAGAGTGCACAATGTAATGTCATAATATTGTCTAATTAAGATGACCCCAAACCATAGACACTGCCAGGAGGGGCCACCGCCCCACACACCACTAAGGCCAGATACTTTACATTGTGTGCAAATATCCAGGCACTCCCAACCACACTGCAACAGCAATCAACTATAATCCATCTTGCACCTCTCCATATCTGCATCTTCATAAAACTCTGGATACTTTTTATCAATAGCAGAATGATCAGAGGGAACTATGCACCTCAAGCAATTCACACACTTAGAATCTTTATCCAAATTAGGACAATCTCTGTAAGAGTGCCCCCTCTCAGAATAGTGCCCACAGTAAAGGGCACTATTCTGGGAGGGGGCACTCTTACCCCCTCCCAGAATTAGACATTGTAAAGGGTAACCTTTACAATGTCTTTACACACAGTCATATGCCATGCAGCAAAAGTAGTCTGGGTGCCATGTCATGCACTTTGTGAGATGTCCAGTCAAGATACACTCTAGGTCTTGACAGCAGTACCCTTCAGATAACTACCGAGGTTTAGTTCATAAAGTTATAGTCAGCTCTGTTCCTTGTCTGGATCATCACTTCAGATTGCACTTGCTCCTGTCCAAATCCTTTGTTTATGTCAAAAATAACCAGTCTTAGCCTATTCTTTTGCAGTCTTATGGCTTCCATCTCTAGTTCCACCAACTTAAGGCATGTCAAAATCTTGTCAATGTCCTGATTGGATGGTGCCTAGAGCTCCAGCCACATAGAAGCAAGAAGTTTCTTCTTGACTTCATCATGACATTATCTTATCTTAAAAGGCTTTAATTATGACAGTCTTGAGTATTAACTGCTCTCTTGGTATCTCTGGGCAAAAACATCAAAATTCTAGTCTGAGTTGATCTTCTCAGATCAGAATGTTCCAATTTAGCTATCACAACTTTATTCTGAATCTGCATCACTACAGAAAGGACAAAGGACAGCAAGAGAGGAGGGGTTATGCTCTTAGTTCATATTAAATTTAAGGAAGCGCATCCAGCCAACAGGAGTAGCCAGTACAATGTTGAATAAGTTCAGTGTGACATAAGCAATGGAAAAACAAAAATGAGAGTATGAGTATATTATAGCCCTAATGACTGTGATGAGTATAATGAACAACTGTACAGAGTGGACCAGTAAATCAGAATGTCTTATACTGGGGGATTTTATTTTCCAGATATAGAATGGAACTTGTAAGTTGGTCAGTCACATACTAGCAAGACTTTTAAAGATTTATTGCATGACTGTTTTCTACAACATGTTCGAGAGGTGCCAACTTACTCTAGATCTAATTAGCAGTGACTCTTCATGCATTAAGAACATGCAGGTAAAAGACTCACTGAGTAGCAGCAATTGCAGTATACTGATTTACTTAAAGAAATAACTACTGTCAAGGGTAAAGCATTTTAATTTCATAAAAATATCTCAGTGATCTCAGACAGTTTTTAAATTCTATGCTGCCCATTTAGAATTTATTGTTGTTAGCATCATCAGTTGGTGCCACTCAAAGTAATCATAGAAGCTGCTAGGCTTGACATGCCAACTATGAAATACTATTCAAGGGTTGGACCTAAATGGATGTCAGATGAACTGATAAATGCACAGAATGCATAAGTATCAAGTGAGACAGAAGCCTGTGGTAGATGTAAACCATGTGTAATCAAGTCGAAAAGGAAGTTATGCAAGCTAAAGAAAATTACGAGAAGTCTCCATCAAAGAATGCTATATTGTTATTTTTTTGGTTTTTAGGAGCATTAGCAACTAAGGCCATATTGCTCCAAGAATATGCGGTGGTCATTCCCTGACCTTTCCGCATCCTCCGTATTCCATCAAAGAATGCAAAGAGAAGCAGCAAACACTTCTTTACTTATGTTGACAGTATAAGTAAGGGATCAAATCACATTGGTACTCTTCACATTGAAGATTTAACTGTTGATGATTCTGCTCAAATACTGACAAACTGTATAGGTACAGGCATACCTCGGTTAACGTTACCTCTGATAACGAAGCCTCGATATAACGAAGTCGGCAATTTCAAACCCCATTTAACATAAAAAAATATTCCAATTTAAGACCAACGCCCGACAATCATTCGATTGGTGACTGACGGCAACTCGTTACGTATTCCCGAGCTGCGGGCGTGTCTGTTATAACAGTTTTGCACGTCAATCGCATAATTTAGTTGTTGTTTACATGATTTGACGTTGTTTCAGTGTGGCGCATTGCAATAATCGACGTAGGTTCTTTGTAGCATTACATAACGTAGATTTTGTAAATTTTAATAGAAATATTTTTGTTTTAGTTAATTAAAATGTCAGAATCAAAGAAAAGAAAAGCAATTTCTTTGGAAACTAAACTAAATATCGTACGACGTGTTGAAAGCGGCGAAAGAAAATCCGATGTGGCACATTCTTTAGGATTAGCGCAATCAACTTTAACAACCATACTAAGTCAATCAGAAAAAATAAAACAGTCTGCTCAGAATTGTACAGATGTTACAGCGGCAAAATTAACTCACTTAAGGAATCCAATTTTAGAAAAAATGGAGAAAATGTTAAGTTTGTGGATAGATGATATGTCACAACGTCATATGCCTTTAAGTCAAATGGTGATTCAAGAAAAAGCATTATTTTTGTTTAATCACCTGAAATCTAAACAAACTGAAGAAATTACGGAAACCTTTAGGGCTTCTCGTGGTTGGTTCGAGAAATTTAAAAAAACGGGCCAGGATTCATAGTGTAAAATTAACAGGAGAAGCTGCAAATAAGTTTCCAGAAAAACTAAAGGAAATAATTGAACGTGAAAATGTTCCACCAAATTTGGTGTTCAATGTTGACGAAAGCGGTTTGTTCTGGAAACGGCTACCAACAAAAAGCTTCATTTCTATTGAAGAAAAATCAGCTGCTGGGTTCAAAGCAGCCAAAGACCGTTTAACGTTACTCTTTGGATCAAATGCCTCTGGCGATTATAAATTAAAATTGTTATTAGTTTACCATTCAGAAAATCCAAGGGCGCTAAAAGGTAACATAAAAATGAATTTACCTGTAATATGGAAAGCAAATAGAAAAGCGTGGATTACCAAGGAGTTATTTACTGATTGGTTTGTTAACCACTTTTGTCCTGGAGTAAAACGGTATTGTCAAAAAAAACAACTTTGAAGAAAAAGCTCTTTTGTTGTTAGACAATGCTCCGGGACATCCTACTGATCTTAACACGTTGGACACATGCATTCCTGTCAAAGTTGTGTTTCTTCCAGCAAACACAACTTCCCTGATTCAACCATTGGATCAGGGAGTAATAGCATCATTTAAAGCTTATTATCTGCGTCGAATTTTAAGCAATTTACCTGAACTAGAGGATAAAGAGGAAATGACAGTTAAAACTTTTTGGAAAAACTACACCATTAAAAACGCAATTGAAAACATTGATAGTTCTTGGAAAGAAGTCACTAAGAAATGTTTAAATGGAGTTTGGTGCAAAATATGGCCAGAAGTTGTACTAGAAGAAGAAAATAACATCCAAGAAATTAGAAATGAAGTTATCCAGATGGCTCAATCAATAGGTTTCGAAAATGTCGATGAAGAGGATGTTAGAAATTTATTGAATGCAGAAGATGATGGTTTTTCAGTGGAAGATTTAGAAAACCTTGTTAGCAACGAAGACAAAGATAATGAAGGCGAAGTTAAAGAAGTTCCTGCCGAAAAAGTGTTAACAACCAAAGATTTAAAAAGGTGCTTAAATGACATTGAAAACGTTTTAAATTTTTTTAGTGAAAATGATCCTGATTGAGGAAGAAGTGTTATAGTTAAGCGATCAGTGTTAAATGCAATAACTCCGTATAGGCAATTGTTAAATGAAAGAGAAAAAAAGCATAAACAATCAACTTTAACCTCATATTTTAAAATGTGATTTCACTTTGTATGTAAGTTGACTGTTTATTTAATAAAACTTTTCTTTGTTCGAAAAAAAGCTTTTCATTTTCTTTAAGTAGGAACGTATCCCTATTCTGGACATAGTATTTTTACCTCTGAAAACGAAGTTTCGCTTAACGAAGTAATTTCGTGGAACGCATCCTATTCGTTAATCGAGGTATGCCTGTATTTTGCATCTACATTCACATATGAGGAATCTTTTGGGAAGAGGATGCCAGAAGTTTAATAGAGAGCTAAATGATTTTCTAAAAATTGAGAGGAAAGTGGAAAGGAAATTGCTGGGGCTAAACATAAATAAGGCAATGGTGTGGATGGGATCTACCCAATTATATTAAGGTAGGCAGCAAAGGAGGTAAGCAAACTTCAGATAACTTCTTATTTCTTACCATAATTACAAGAGCATTGTTGAATTCAGTGGAGGCCCCTATGGACTAAAGATGTGCAAATATACTACAATTTTCAAAAAAGGAGATCAAAAGGTGGTAATACTATTAGCATAACTTTTGTTACAGGAAAAATAATGGTATCACCAGTTTAAGAAACGATGCAGGACCCATCTAGACAGGAATGCAGTTATACTGTATTTCTTTCTAGATGGGACGATCTTGTCTGACCAATCTGATTATACTTCTACTGTTTAAAGAAGCACTGCAGGATCATCTAGACAGGACTTCAGTTACAGCTTGGACACAGCATGGTTTTGTTAAGGGGAAGTCTTGCCTGACCAATTTGATTGGATACTATAATTCAGTCACAAAAGAACTGGATGCAGGGAATAACTTTGATATTATATACTTGGATCTTAGAAAGGCTTTTGATACTGTTGCACATGGAAGACTGCTGCACAATTTGGAGCAGTGTGGCATTGGAGGCAAATTGCTGCTATGGATAAAGGGGTGGTTGAGGGGGAGAAGACAGAGTGGTAATCAATGGACACTGCTCATCGTGGACTAATGTTATTAGTGGAGTCCCCTAGGGTTCAGTGTTGGGTCCATTATTGTTTTCTGTATTTATAAATGATTTTGATGATAGTATATCAAGCTTAATATCCAAGTTTGCAGACTATACGAAGGTTGGCAGGGTTGTCAAGGAAACTACTGACACTATGCTGCTGCAACAGGATCTGGCAAGGTTGAGCAGACAGGCTGAGAAGTGGCAAATGAAGTTTAACATTGAAAAGTACTACATATGGGAAACAGCAACCCCAGAGCAACGTATCAACTCTGTGGTACTATGCTAACAGTGGTAGAGAATGAAAAGGACGTGGGGATGGTTGTGCAGGCAGATATGAAGTTCTCTGAGCAGTGCAGACGGGCTGCAAGAGTAGCTCATGGTGTCAATGATATATAGGAATTTTTCTAGCAGGGATCAGGAGGTGATTATTCCCTTGTATAAGGCAATGGTCGGGCCACACCTAGAGTAGAGTACTGTATACAGGTCTGGAGGGCTCATTTCAAGAAGGATGTAGAGCTGCTGGAACGAGTACAGAGAAGGTTGGTTGGTTGTTGTTGGGTTTTTTGGCACAAAAGTAACTTTGGCCATATTGCACCTATCTATTAATGTTTAGTGACGAGTAGAGACAGAGTGACAGAGTACAGAGAAGGGTAACAAGATTAGTGAATGGAACAGAGGGTTGCTCTTATGAAAAAAATGGCTTAAGTTTTGCAAATTACAATGTTTGGAAATTAGGCAACAGCGAGGTGATCTGATTGAGGTGTATAAAGCCTTGAATGGTTTGAGCATGCTCAATGCTGATAGGATTCTTCCTCTTGCTCAGAATAATCACCTGAGAGGGCATAAATTCAAATTGAGGAAAGACAGATGTAGGATAGACGTGTGGAAATTTGCCTTTAGCCGGCGGGTGGTTGGTGGTGGAACAGACTTCCATCCCTTGTAGCGGAAGTTGATAGCCTAAATAAGTTTAAGGCTCAGCTGGACAGGTATTTCGAACGAACAGAGGAGTGAAGTGGAAGTGGTTTTTTTTTTTTTTTTTTTTTGGCTGATGCTGCATAAGCTTGCTTTCTTGCATCAAATGCCTCTACTAATGCTATATACCTGGTTGCAAAAAATAAACAATGCATATCAACATCACAGAACTGTATCTCAAGTTAGCTTAGGCTGCAAGTACATTTCCAGTAAACCAAGAAAATTCAAAACGTCTTTTTTTTGGTTAATTACAAAAACATCAACTTCAAAATGATTTTGTAGTTAATGTTGTTTGACATTAAACCCTCGGATTATAGGTAGCAATAATTCTAGATTAATGTACCAACTTCTGTGGTGGCACTAGCATAGGCACATGAGGCAAGAAAGCAAGCTGATATAGCATCAGCCCAAAAAAAAAAAAAAAAAACTCCTTATTTCACCCATCCACTTGCTCCAAATGTTTGTCAAGTTCTGCCTTGAATCTATTTAAGCTATCAACTTCTACGACAGATGGAAGTTTGTTCCAACAATCAACCACCCGCTGGCTAAAGGCAAACTTCCACACATCTATCCTACAACCATCTTTCCTCAATTTGAATTTATGCCCTCTCAGGCGATTATTCTGAGCAAGAGGAAGAATCCCATCAGCAATGAGCATGCTCAAACCATTCAAGGCTTTATACACCTCAATCAGATCACCTCACAGGTGCCTAGTCTCCAGACACTGTAATTTGCAAAACTTAAGCCTTTCTTCGTAAGAGCAACCCTTTGTTCCAGTCACTAATCTTGTTGCCCTTCTCTGTACTCGTTCCAACAGGTGTACATCCTTCTTAAAATGAGGCCTCAAGACCTGTATACAGTACTCAAGGTATGGCCTGACCACTCCTTTATACAAGGGGATAATCAACTCCTTATCCCTGCTAAAAAAATTCCTGTATATCATTGACAAGACACCATGAGCTACTGTTGCAGACTGCCTGCACTGCTCAGAAAACCTCATATCTGCCTGCACAATTACCCAAAGGGCCTTTTCATTCTCTACCACTGTCAGTGTGGTACCACAGAGTTGATATGTTACTCTGGGATTACTGCTTCCCATATGTAGTACTTTATATTTGTCAAGGTACATTTGCCACCTCTCAACCCATCTGCTCAACTTTTTCTAGATCCTGTTGCAGCAGTGTACTGCTGCAACAGGATCTAGAAAACTGTCATTAACAACCCTGCCAACCTTTGTATCGTCTGCAAACTTCGACATTAAGCCTGATATACCACCATCAATATCATTTATAAATACAAAAAACAACAATGGACCCAACACTGAACCCTGAGGGACTCCACTAATAACATTAGTCCACAAAGAGCAGTGTCCATTGATTGCCACTCTGTCTTCTCCCATCCAACCATCCCTTTATCCATAGCAGAAATTTGCCTCCAATGCCACACTGCTCCAATTTTTGCAGCAGTCTTCCATGTGCAACAGTATCAAAGGCTTTTCTAAGATCCAAATATATATTAAAGTTATTCTTTGCATCCAGTTCCTTTGTGACAATATCATAGTATCCAATCAAATGAGTCGAACAAGACATCCCCTTAACAAACCCATGCTGTGTCCGAGCTATAATTGAAGTCTTGTCTAGATGATCCTGCAATGCTTCTTTAACCAGTGCCTCCATTAATTTCCCTGGAACAGAAGTTAAACTAACAGGTGTGTAATTACCTGTTAGTTATGGCTTAGGGTTTGCTTACTTCCTTTAATATAACTGGATAGATTCCATCCACCCCAGGGCCTTTCTTGTGTTTATCTTCAACAATTTCTCCTGCACTTTACTCTCAGTTATTACAAGATTATCTAGCTTACTGCCAGAAGAATACACCTCTGGCATTCCCCTCCCTGAATAACTCCTCATGTGTGAATGTCTATGCAGAATATTCATTTAGTTTGTTAGCTACCTGAGCAGGATCTTCAACAGTTGAACCATCGATATCAAGTGGACCAATCTGATTCATCCCCTTCCTTCTAGAGTTTACCTAAGTAAAGAACTCTATGCTGTTTTTCTTTGCATTCTTTGCCAAATATTTCTCATAATCTGCTTTTGCCTGCCTAACCTCCTTTGTAACTTGGTTACAGACCAGCTTGTATCTATCGTAGGCTTCTGTGTTAATTTATATGTATCCCATGCATTTTTCTTCTCTGTCTCATGTGTAATTAGTTCATCTGACATCCATTTAGGCCTAAATCTTGAACAATATTTCTTTGTTGGTATGAAAAGCCTAGTAGCTTCCAAAATTAATTCTTTGAATGCTCCCATTTTGAATTTGCTGTTGGTAACATTATTAGTTGGTTCCACCGTATAGAATTTAAATACTGTCTTAGACCATCGTAGTCACCTTTACGAAAGCAAAAATCCTTCCCTTTAACCCTTGATGGTAGTTACCTCTTTGAGTAAATCCCATTTCAGCACACTGTGATCACTGCCACCTAGTGGTTCCTTTATCTGCAGAATCTTGATGCATGAAGAATCATTACTGATAATCAGGTCAAGAGTATTACTCCCTCTAGTTGCCTCCCGAACATGCTGCTGGAGAAAACAATCATCCAATAAATCCACAAAAGCCTTGCTAGTGTGTGAGTGCCCCACAAATTACACTGTGTGGAAAACAAAAAAGACTTGGGGATAACTGTGCAGTAAGATATGATGTCCTCTGACTGCATACAGTTCTTAAGGCCTCATTTTAGGAAAGCTGTAGATGGTACGGGTGCCAAGAAGGAATGAGATTAGTAAGGAGAGCAAAAGGGTGGTCTTGCCAAGCAAGGCATAGTTCAGTTCTGCAAATTGCAGCATCTGGAGACTAGAATCACTTGAAGTTTTTTTTTTTTTTTTTTGTTAGTTGTTGGCTTCTGTGGCCATAATGCACCTCCCAAGGTTTTTGCACTACTCTGATCCAAACCCGAGGCGGGATTCGAACCCGCGACCTTTGGGTTGCCAGGCAGGCACTTCACCCACCCAGCTAGCTTGGTCGTCATCACTTGAGGTACTCCAATTGTGGTGCTAAAAGCTTTGAATGGACTGAACAAGCTCAATGCTGATGGCATTCTTCCTCTTGCTCACACTACACAAACAACTGGGCACAAATCCAAATTGAGGAAGGATGGTTGCAGAGAGAGAGAGATGTGAGGAGGCTTGCCTTCAGCCAGTGGTGGTTGATTGTTGGAACAAACTTCCATCTGCTGTTGTGGAAGTGGATAGATTGAATAAATTCAAAGAAGAACTATGCAAGCTATTGGAAATGATGGACTAAAAAACTAATATTAATTTTTAGTAGAGTATAGGCAAGGGGAAAGAAGAGAAATTAATATAATAAAAACATTAAATTTTATTTCCAGACTAGCTTCCTGATACTTATATCCTAGAATTTTTTCCCAAACACCCATTCTTGTTAAAGGTGATTTTGCCAGTTTGCAACTGAGAGGCTATTCATTATTCATGTTCCATTGGTGATACTTTTGATGTCACCAATGGAAAGTGAATAGCGATTTCCAATGGAAAATCATCATGAGATGCTGTATTAGCAAGCTGTGTGTGTGTGTGTGTGTGGTGTGTGTGTGTGTGCGCGCCAAGGCAGCAAAATAGCCCTAGATCAGGAGTACCAAGGTGTCTGTGGGGTGCCACTTGGACAACCCTGATTTAGCTGCAATAGCACAGATAGACAGTTTACTAATACAGCATCTTATGACTAAACTCATCTCCTCAGGGCCCACCTACTGTATTTTGTTGATCTGCTTACTTTTGACATAATGCAGTGATTTTGTAGCCAAGTGAACAGGAGAGAGAGAGTGCAGTAGTACACACTCTCCGAGTAGACAAGGACTCAAGTCAGACTGCTAAATACAGATGATCTGCCAATCTGCACTGGACCAGTGTGGCAGATTATGGTCTATTTCCCTCAACATGAATCAGTGAGGCGGCTTCCATCCTGCAGTGGATTGATAATGTCTGCAGTTTACCTTTTACCTTTTTTTTTTTACCTAACCAACACGAATAGATGGCAGGGTTAATGAGTACACAGATGTATGAATCCAGCTCACCTTCAGCAATATTAAAAGGAACCTGGGTCTAGCTCACTTATTTTTAGATTTGTACTTTTTTATCATATGTGAGCTAAAATTTTTAAATTTCATGTTAATTTTGGACAAATTATTACCATTTACAATTTCTAAATTTTGCCTAATGAAATGCTTTTTTCTTAACTTTAATCAGCTTCTTTTTTAGGGGCCAAAACAGATAAAATGCTGGTCGCAGCAAGCAGGTTGTCAACCACTTTACTACTTATGCATTTTTTGAAACAGAATTTAATTTTTTTATCTACATTCATTTCTACATTTAATAAATAAAAAAAAAATGCACAAATTATTTACATAATACTAACATCATTTGTAAGTTATAATAGTGTTACTAAATTCTGACGATGACACATAAAACATGACAAAATAATACAGAAAAGTCAAATATTATTTAAAACAAATATTTTCAAAAGTCAATGTAAAACTATTTTGTGACACGCTACTTTTAAACTTGCATAACACTTGAAGGTTGCCTACATGGCAACAGGCTGCATAATGTGAAGGAATGTACTGCAATGCAGCCCAAGAGTTGGACACCCTTGGTTTAGCCTAAAAAATGTGATCAGTCCACTTCTGAAATGAATGTAAAAAACAACTTTATTTTAAGAAATAATGTAACAAAATAAAGTTTGTATTGATATTCAGTCTTCTATACAACTAGCTGTACATGCAGATAATTATGTGTCATATCTCTTCACACTATGACCATTATTCCTCATCCCCAGATAAAAGTTTACATTCATTAAGTACATCAATAACATTTTTGGGCTAAACCAGAGACAGGAAACAACTTTACAAATGAGAAAAAAACAGATTTAAATCTATAAATCATAAATTCCATACAACAATATAATTTTGCCCAATTTTAATATCAAATTCAAAAATTTCAGTCTAAATACAACAAAAAGGGTCCAGGTGATAATTAGCCTAAACATAAAAATAAGCTAGATGTGGTGCCTTTCAACTGAAAGGCCCTATATATATTACTCTGTGATACAAGTAGATAATTTGCTTCTATCACATTATTATTAAACTACATGACCCCTTGCAAAATTTGTCCTGTTCAAATGGCTTCTGCTTAAAAACATTTGTGGACTTGTACTAAGATGTCATCTGTTTTAAATGTATATTCATATCTATTTAGTGAGTAAACTATTCAACAAATTAGTAAAGGAAGGGAGGGAGGGTGGGGACAGTCACATTTGTTTAGAAGAGTTTCCCCAAGTTCTCTGATTTGTGTCCCAAAAGGTGTCACCCAATGCTGATATCATATCAGCATTGTTTTCACCCTAATTTCCTTTCAATTTATATTGATATAATTCACTAGTTAAATACAATTATTGGGCAATACATTAAAACTTGACATTTTTTTTTTTTTTTTCATGTACTTCACACTCAGGCTGTTGAGTGCACTCTCGCTCTCTCTCTCTCTCTCTCTCTCTCTCTCTCTCTCTCTCTCTCTCTCTCTCTGAAAGTTAATAATGGACTCAATCAATTTTAGATGAACATGTTTGAGCTTGTACTTAGTACCGTACTGTAGATCTTCCCTCTTTCTTACTCTTGTTTACATGTTTTTTGGCCCAAAGAAAGTTACATACTATTGACTATTATCATTTACCATCAGCCATTAAGGGAAAAGGGGTGAGGCATCAGATGGTTAAAAATTCTGAGTGTAGTGTCAAATTAATTTTGGCATGTACGTGGGTGTGTCAGCGTTGAAAAAAAAGTTTGGAAAAACACTGGTGTTTAGAGAATTCATGCTAACTTTTGTATAAAACATTTAAAAGCATAAACTTTAATTGTATTTTAAAAAAATACACAACACATCTATATTATTTAACCCTTAAAAAAATAAATACAAAATGTTGATGAATTATTAAAATGAAAGAGATATGGCAAGACAGGGGTCACCAAAAAAAAAAGGTTTTCTTCACGGTACATATTAGGCAAAAAGTAACCCATTCCAGTCCAAATCCCCTTTTTTTTTTTTTTTTGGCATAAAATTAATAAAATATCAAGTAAATATTATAAAATATTTTTACTTCCTTTTACTGCAAAACAGTTACTAGAGAAAATGAAATAAAGTGCATTAACAATAATAACGTACAATCACTTATTTAAATATTGCACATTCAAATTAAGGGAAGTTTAAAAAAATGCAAAACTAAAATAATTACACTATTTCCCCATGTAAGATGCACCTTAATTTTGGGGCCCGAAATTTGAAAAAAAAATGTATTACAAAAAGTTATTGAACTCAAGTTTTATTCATCATAAAATTCATACAACTCATCACTGTCAAAACTCCCATCCATTAGCTTGTCCTCATCTGTGTCTGATGACGAATCACTGTCTTCATACATTGCCTTGTCCTCAGTTCCATCTATGGCATTTGAAATGCCATACTTCTTAAATGACTTGACAACGATCTCAATCTTGATATTATCCCAAGATCTTTTCACGCAGGTACAAACTTCTCCTATAGTTGGTTTCTTCACTCTTCCTGCTGGTGTCAAATTGTCCCCAGAAGACTTCATCCATTTGTTCCAATGCTGACATCAAGTGGTTGGAGCTGGGATGTCAAGGTATGACGGCAAGTTTTGTTTTTTGTTCTGCAGCAATCTTCTTTGTATTTTTTGTTATGTGTGCCCTGAACTGATCAAGCACCAATAGGGCAGGTTTGCGTAAGAGCCCACCTAATCTCCTGCTCCAAATTTCTCAAACCAATCTTCATTCCATCCAACCCTTGTCATGAACATGGACAATCACTCTTCGAGGAATGTCTTCTTTTGGCATTGTTTTGCATTTGAAAAATCAGCATAGGAGGCAGATTGGTTCCGTCGGCACAACAAGCTAGAACTGTATAATGGCTCTTTTCATGTCCACTTGTCTTCACAGTTACAGTTTTCACCCCCCTTCTCATCAACAGTTCTGTTACTTGGGACATCAAATTGAAGGGGGACTTTGTCCATATTTGCAATCTGTCCCAACTCAAACTGATGTGTCTTCCGACATTGAATGACAAAACGATGAAATTCAAGGACCTTCTGCTCATAGCTTTCAGGCATCTTTTGGGCAAGTCTGGTGCGTGTAGGCATGCTTAGTCCATTCCGTTTCATGAACCTGAAGCACCAATTGTGTCCTCCTTTGAAATCAGTAACTTCTTTTTCATAGGCAATTCTTCTTGCCTCATGCTGAACCATCTTTGTGGACACTGGAATTCCATTTGCCATTTGCTCCTCAATCCATATCTTCAATTCCCTCTATAAATCAGGCCATTTTGCTGACTTGCCTCTAATGGCCTTCTTCTGCCGTGGCGTTTTCAGTAGGGTTTCTTCTTCCTGTAGCCAGTCTCGGATTGTTTTCTCAGTTGGAGGAGGACCAAACTTACGTTCAGCAGCATGATTTCCATTCACTTTTGCAAACTGGATCACTTTTAACTTGAATTCAGCACTGTACGAAAATCTTTTCTGAGCCATTTCTGGGCAGAACATGCAGAACGTAACCTAATATACCAGGTAACAAGTGCGAAACAATGAGTGCAAAGAAAATAAGCACGAAAAAGCAGGAAATGCAAGTAAAAAAAAAAATCTACAACCACTGTATAAGATGCACCCAGTTTTTAGAACTCAAATTTTTCGAAAAAAAGGTGCGTCTTATACATGGGGAAATACGGCACTTTATCTACAAATAAGCAACTTTGTCTCACATCACCCATAGTCTTTGAAGTATAGATATGCAAAACCACTGTCTGGAAATTGGTGACCCCTGTGCTAAGGTGTCATCAGTACAAATTCAATAACGTAAAAATTACCTCTTGAAAGAAAACGAAATCATAATTAGAGCTGGCAACATGATTTGCTGTGGACAGTATCCTTTCTTTACGATGCTTACTGATTCCCACTATTCCCCTATTAAGAGAATTTCTTTTAGCAGTTTTTTATTATCAAAAAAACAGCAGTTAACTCTTTTTTTAATAATTATTTCCTAAATGTGGAAATTTACCTGAAAAAAACAATAATAATAATCAAGAATAACTGTAAGAGATTCAGAATACCAAAGTCTGAATGAAGCATTCCATTTAAAATTGCAGACAAGCAAATAACAATTACCAAATGTAATAAACCTATAGCAGCAACCACAAAAGTTGCATCACTATAATTTTTTTCACAAAACAAGCTTTAGAATTGAAATAATTATTCCTGTACAACTTTAGAATTGAAATAATTACCCCTTCAACAACATCAGATGGAAGTTTGTTCCAATAAACTTCCATCTGGTGTTGTGGAAGTGGGTAATTTGAATAAAATTAAAGTATAGTAGACTCTTGATTTTCCGGGATAGATGGTAAAAAACAAATCACGGATAATCGAATTCCCGGTTAATCCAAAAATACAAAAGTCCCAACATATGTAAGAGATACGTTCCAGGACTTCTTACTTCGTCGAGTTTTACATAACTCGGAAATGACTAAAAAAATATTGCTACTATATTATTATTGACAATATCTGAATTCTGCACGATACTTGTTAATGTTTGGCCATTTTGATACATCCTTATTATAATGATTCCTTAGAGATTTAACAGATGCACCGTTTTCAAACTTTTAAATAATTTCAAGTATTTGTTTAACTGAAAACACAACTCTTTTGCATTTGCCCATCATTTTTGCGATTTCTAAACAAAAAAAAAAAAAAAAAAAAAACAAATTTACTATAAAAAAAATTCCGACATCCCTGATATAACGAAACAAAATTTGTCCTTTTGTGCTGCAATGGAACAACAATCGACACAACACACTAAAACAACTACACTCTCTTTTTTTTTTTTTTTTCTTTTTTTTTATAGTAAATTTGTTTTTTTTTTTCGCTTATTTACAACTTGCAAAATATCTGTTTATACCTATTCTGGTTATTACTTGAATTTTTTGATTTCTGGCTGATTATATTTTATTTTATTTTTATTATTTTTTTTAATTTGGAGTCTTGAAGTGTCCCGGTTAAACTGATCCCAGTTAATCGAGAGTGTGCTGTATTAGACAAATTTTAGAGGGCATGGCCAAATGATGGGGTAGGTAGTCCCCCCCCCCCACTTTTCTTTGGCTGATGCTGAATAAGCTTGCTTTCTTATTTCATTGTGCCACTAATAATACTAATATTCTCATAAACCGACCAAAATTGATAAATGCTGTATTATACTCATAATGAATACAAAACCAACAGTAACTAACTAACGAAAACACAACTCTTTTGCATTTGCCCATCATTTTCGCGATTTCTAAACAAAAAAAAAAAAAAAAAAAAAAACAAATTTACTATAAAAAAAATTCCGACATCCCTGACATAACGAAACAAAATTTGTCCTTTTGTGCTGCAATGGAACAACAATCGACACAACACACTAAAACAAACTACACTGTTTTTTTTTTTTTTTTTTTTTCTTTTTTTTTGAGTGGCAGGTGTGAACACAGCAGGGATTGACGACTTATAATGCCGCTTGTCGCTTATTTACAACTTGCAAAATATCTGTTTATACCTATTCTAGTTATTACTTGAATTTTTTGATTTCTGGTTGATTATATTTTATTTTATTTTTATTATTTTTTTTTAATTTGGAGTCTTGAAGTGTCCCGGTTAAACTGATCCCAGTTAATCGAGAGTGTGCTGTATTAGACAAATTTTAGAGGGCATGGCCAAATGATGGGGTAGGTAGTCCCCCCCACCCACTTTTCTTTGGCTGATGCTGAATAAGCTTGCTTTCTTATTTCATTGTGCCACTAATAATACTAATATTCTCATAAACCGACCAAAAATGATAAATGCTGAATTATACTCATAATGAATACAAAACCAACAGTAACAGTAGCCGGTGGCAGAGGTGGAAGTGATTCTTGCACTGCTTCTATTGAAATGAGCAGAAGTCTGAAAAACAGGATGCAGGATATTTCAGAGACTGCTGGTAGTCATTGCGGTACAAGTAAACACATGGGTTGTGTTAGGGTAGCTAAGAATAGAAACAGGTGCATGTATACCTGCGTGTACACCAATGCTAGGAGTTTAGTAAATAAATTTGATGAATTTGAGGTATTGCTCAAAACATCAAAGGCAGATATTGTTGGGATATCAGAGACGTGGTGTCACACAGATATAAGTAATGCGGAACTGGAAAATTGGGGAATACAATGTGTATAGAAAGGATAGACAGGACAGGAGGGGAGGAGGGGTCATGCTATTAATTAAGAAACACAAAGTCCAAGGAAGTGAAGCCAGTCGACATCGATGGACAGGGCAGCGTCGAGTCAGTTTGGTGTGACATAAGCATAGGGAAATCAAAATTGAGAGTAGGAGTGTGCTATAGGCCTAATGACTCTGATGAGTATAATAAGATATTGTACAGGGAAATAGAGTGGGCCAGTAAATCAGAGAGTCTTATAATGGGGGACTTTAATTTCCCAGATATTGACTGGAATTTGTGGGTTGGTCACTCGCACACTAGCAAGGCTTTTGTGGATTTATTGGATGATTGTTTTCTACATCAGCATGTTCGTGAGGCAACAAGAGGGAGCAATACTCTTGATCTGATTATCAGTAGTGATTCTTCATGCATTAAGAACCTGCAGATAAATGAACCACTAGGTGGCAGTGATCACAGTGTGTTGAAGTGGGATTTACTCAAGGAGGTAACTACCATCAGAGGTAAAGGGAAGGGTTTTTGTTTTCGTAAAGGCGACTATGATGGTCTGAGACAGTATTTAAATTCTATACAGTGGGACCAACTGATGATGTTACCAACAGCAAACTCAAAATGGGAAGCATTCAAGGAACTAATCTTGGAGGCTACCAGGCTTTACATACCAACTAAGAAATATTGTTCAAGGTTTAGGCCTAAATGGTTGTCAGATGAACTAATGAGACATGTGGCAGAGAAGAAAAATGCATGGGATACATACAAATTAATGGGTGACATGGAAGCCTATGATAGATATAAGTTGGTCTGTAACCAAGTCACAAAGGAGATTAGGCAGGCAAAGGCAGACTATGAAAAATCCTTGGCAAAGGATGCAAAGAAAAACAGAAAAGAGTTCTTTACATACTTGAACTCGAAAAGGAAAGGGATGAATCAGATTGGTCCACTGGATTTGATGGTTCAACAGTTGAGGATCCTGCTCAGGTGGCTAACAATCTAAACGAGTATTTTGCATCTACATTCACGCATGAGGAGTTATTCAGGAAGGAGAATGATGTAGGTAAAGTAAACATTGGCAGTGAGCTGGATGATTTTGTAATAACTGAGAGGAAAGTGGAGGAGAGATTGTTGAGGATAAACATAAAAAAGGCACCTGGGGTGGATGGGATCTATCCAGTTATATTAAAGGAGGCAGCAAAGGAAGTAAGCAAACCCTTAGCCATAAATTAATGGAGGCACTGGTTAAAGAAGCACTGCAGGATCATCTAGACAAGAATTCAGTTATAGCTCAGACGCAGCATGGTTTTGTTAAGGGCAGGTCTTGCCTGACCAATTTGATTGGATACTATGATGTAGTCACAAAAGAATTGGATGCAGGGAATAACTTTGATATTATATATTTGGATCTTAGAAAGGCTTTTGATACTGTTGCACATGGAAGACTGCTGCACAAATTGGAGCAGTGTGGCATTGGAGGCAAATTGCTGCTATGGATAAGGGGATGGTTGAGTGGCAGAAGACAGAGAGTGGTAATCAATGGACACTGCTCAACGTGGACTAATGTTATTAGTGGAGTTCCTCAAGGTTCAGTGTTGGGTCCGTTGTTGTTTTCGGTGTTTATGAATGATATTGATGATGGGATATCAAGTTTAATGTCCAAGTTTGCAGATGATACAAAGGTTGGCAGGGTCGTTAAGGACAATACTGACGCTATGCTGCTGCAACAGGATCTGGGGACAGGTTGAACAGATGGGCTGAGAGGTGGCAAATGAGGTTTAACATCGACAAATGTAAAGTGCTGCATATGGGAAACAGAACCCCAGAGCAACGTATCAACTCTGCGGTACTACACTGACAGTGGTGGAGAATGAAAAGGACCTGGGGGTAATTGTGCAGGCAGATATGAAGTTCTCTGAGCAGTGCAGACGAGCTGCAAGAGTAGCTCATGGTGTCTTGTCAATGATATACAGGAATTTTTCTAGCAGGGATAAGGAGGTGATTATTCCCTTGTATAAGGCAATGGTAAGGCCACATCTTGAGTACTGTATACAGGTCTGGAGGCCTCATTTCAAGAAGGATGTAGAGCTGCTGGAACGGGTACAGAGAAGGGCAACAAGATTAGTAAATGGAACAAAGGGTTGCTCTTACGAAGAAAGGCTTAAGTTTTGCAAATTACAGAGTCTGGAGACTAGGCACCGGCGAGGTGATCTGATAGAGGTGTATAAGGCTTTGAATGGTTTGAGCATGCTCAATGCCAATGGGATTCTTCATCTTTCTCAGAATAATCACCTCAGAGGGCATAAATTCAAATTGAGGAAGGACGGATGTCGGATAGATGTGCGGAAATTTGCCTTTGGCCAGCGGGTGGTTGGTTGGTGGAACCGACTTCCATCACTGGTTGTTGAAGTTGATAGCCTAAACAAATTTAAAGCTCAACTGGACAGGTATTTCGAACGAACGGAGGGGTGAAATGGGAGTGGGTTTTTTTTTTTTTTTTTTTTGTTTTTTTGGCTGATGCTGAATAAGCTTGCTTTCTTGCATCACATGCCTCTGCTAATGCTAATGCTAATGCTAACTAACCATGCTAAATCAAACAGGTGTGATCTGGAAATGTGGACAAACTTAAACAACTGCATAACACTGTGCTTATATCACTACAGTGTGACAAGGAGGAAAATCATGCTGGAAAATACAGGTTTTTTTTTTTTTTTTGTTTCCTGAAATGGTCTCTGATCTTTTTTTGGAAGAGTGAACACTTAAGTGTCTTTTTCAAATTTATCTTGTAGTTGTCACCATTAATACTACCATTTACAAGTTGTATCATTTTTAAATGTATGTCATGTAAACTGCCTCAATAACAGACACCCAAGGTTATATCTACAACATTACAGAAAAATGGATTAACTTGGAGCACCGAATATGGTTGCCTACCTAGCACTGCCACCATGGCATGAAAATACATGAACCTTGCAAAATCTTTATTTTTAAGAGTACAAAACAACCTACATTAATTGCACACCACAATTATAGGATAAGGAAAGCACAAATATAGGAAACCTACATCTAATATTTCATGCTTTTTGACTTTGTGTGGCAAACTCTCTCTCTGGATGCAGCACCTTTTCTACAAACAGGTATTTTTAATTGGGCACAGATGGCAAGTGTTATGTCCTCTCATTTAGTTATGAAATGTGTATCTTTTTCATCCTTGTTTTTAAAGTTTCGGATTTCACAAAGCAGATACTAATTTGTGTTCTCTTTTGAATACTTTTCTGCAAGCTCTTGTGCTAGTTGCAGTATAAAATTCTTTCTCTTGATCTTTTTGTATTTGGCAACTGATGGTAGAAAAATTTAGAATGTTATAAACACCTAAATAGGCCATATCTGTGAACAAGCTTTTACTAAAGATATTTCAGCCATGACACACATTCCATATTTCGTCATTGTGCAATAACAGTTTTCTTTTTCTTTGAATCACTTAACAGAAACAGATGCCAGAGAGTACTTATCAGAGGAATGTTCTTATTTGTTTTCCCCCTTACTTAATAGTGTGTGCACCCATTATTTTTCAAAATGGATGTTTCAAATAATCAACCATTTCAAATTATATAATGCCATCGACGACTATGCAAGAAAAAATTAGAAATTTTGATATTTAATATAATTTTTTTCGAAAAAACTAAAAAGTTCACATTTTGGTCATTTGCCATTGCTCCTTGGTTACTTTCACTCTCAATAACATCTAAACCATGATAGACAAATAACAGTAAGGGACAAACTGTTCAGTAAGAAACATAGTTTTACATCTATAAATAGGTTTGACGGCTCTTATGGTTCCCAAGTAATAGCGATGTAAATTTGAGCGGGTTGAAAAATTCGGGCATTTTCAAGTTTGTTTGCCCTTTGAGAGCTCTACAAGGATAAACAGCCAGGCCTCGCATAACGCGATTTTCAGTGAACACTATCTGAAAAATTATACCACTTTTCAACTTTCACAATACAAATTTCCAGTTAATGCGATCTTTTTTTTTTTTTTTTATGCGATAGTTGAAAAAGATTTGAATCGCGCGTTAAACTTACCACGAGTCGTACAGTCAATAAACAAATGTTTGCCTGCTACCTGCCTCGGTGTGTTCCATCAACCTTCGGAAGAAGACATGTTACTTGTTTGTCTCCTGCTAATAAAGTCAATGCACACTTGCATAAAAATTCAAATTTTTAAATGAGCCAGATGAAAATGTTACCGCGAAAGAGATAATGCTAAAAGAATTAGATGAAATCTTTCGTATTGCACAGAACCTCAAACAAAAGGTTTGAGATTCTCTGCGATATTTATTTCGCCAGGGCCCAGATAAGATTGTTGTCGGCTATCAGAAATTGATTGATGAAAAGAGAAAGTCAACACTGTTCATATATTTCCGCAACAGTAATTTCTTCATTGTGTATTTTATGTCAGAGGTTCCCAAACTTTCTCGGTTCATGGCGCCTTTAATGTCTTGGTAATTTTTTCAAGGTGCACCCAGACCAAAAGAAATACCTAACAGTTCCATTTAGTAGTTAGGTCCAAACAACTTAATAAAAAATGTTGAAACTGTGAACTACCTCGAGCTAGTAGTTCGCACGGTGTCCGACATGTCGAGTATCGCTGTGTTTCCCTCAAAAATTTAACATATTCCGCGGCACAGTTTGGGAACCGCTGTTTTATGCAATAAACATTTAATTCTATAATTATTTTCATTGTCTTTTACATTGTATACAGTTAAAAAGTTACTTAAAAGGTATTTTTAAAATTCTTTTTGGACATTCCAGGTCAAGGACCAATTATAATTTTTCCTATTGATTATTATATTAGATTAACGCGTTTCCGTTTTGCACGATGCACTTGCGGGACGAATTAATCGCATTAATCGAGGCCAGCCTGCCTGTATAACTAGATTTCAAATCGGGTTTTTAGTTTGAGAGTTGAACGATTCGTTAAACGAATTCGTTCAGTTACTTCGCATTTGTCGAGCAGTGGAGCTTGCTTTTCATTTAGTTAAGCTGTGACGATGCCGAAAGTTACATCAACTAAACGTGTTCAAAGATTTCGACAAAATCACAAATGTAACATTGAAAAGCAAGCACCAAAGTTGGCAAATGAAGTAAAAACCCACAGACAAATGACCCACACAATTCAAAAGACCTTCTGTGCGATCTGATGTTGTTACGATATACAATTAAGTCGAATCGACAATATGTATGCCACATATTCTCATTACCATAGATGCAGACTCGCTATGGCAAATGACTGGTACAGATAATTGTGGCGACATTTGTGCAGCTGAAGTTGAAATAAATGGGCAGAAAACTTTGCTTGTAACATTTAGTGGATGATTTCAACGTTGACGTTAAGAAACCTGAAAATGCTCCATTCCTCTACTTCATGGAATCAACATTTCATCTTAAACCCGCATCAGATCCTACAAAATCTATTATGTGGACAATCATGTATCGACTTCGTCTTTGATCTCAATGTTAATAGTTTGAATTGTTTCAACTATGTATCCTACTTTAGTTACCACAAACCTTTATTGTGATTGTAAATGAAAATACCGAATAAAATAAAACTGATTTTATTAAGCTGAAATTGTATTTTTTCATTTCACATGTTATTCACGAATCCACCTTCACCTCCATGGAGCCAAAGTCGATTTTTCCCTAGCTATCATGGCAACTTAGCTCTTTCACTGCCACACGCTACTTTAGTTGATTTTTTGCAATTGTTCTTACCTGCCACGTTCGATTTTTCTCCTCATTGTTAAAAAAAATGTTTTCTTCCAAAAAAATAACACTTTTGTCGTGATACTGAAGATTAAAAAAAATCCACTTTCAATTAGTGTATTTTCATGTGTATTTTTTAACATTTATTCTATAATTTTCAGACACAAAATGAAATGTGTTCAATTAAGTAATGCAAAAAAGAGACAACTGGCTAAAAAAGAATCAACAAAAAGCTTAGGATTTAGTGGCCAAGACTGAAAAGCTGACTAATTTCAAAAGTTACACAACCTGATCTTCCAAATCAAACCAGATCTCCAGATGAACAAAGCTACACACCTATCAGTACCGTGTCAACTTCAAAATCAGAACATATGATGATGCTGAAGTGTCACAGGCTGGTTCAACTGGCACAAGTCTCACTATTGATCACACTCTGCCCATAAATTCTCTTGATACGTCTAGTGTAAATGTTGAGGCAAGTTGCTCTACAAGCCTGTCTGAAGTTGAAAGGATTGCTGAAAATGAAAATTTACTGGACCAAGGTGAAATGGTTCAGTCTGCGAAAGACGAAGTAAATGAAGCAAAAGATCCAGGGTTGTGGTGAGATTTTTTTGCTGATGATGAGGCTTATTGGATTGCTTGTGGGCCCCAATGACTGTCAACACCACAAAAAGCCACATGACAAATCTTGCCGAACTTTCAAGAGTGGCAAACAAACAAGATACTATTTATAAAAACATTTCTTTGAGATAAAAGCCAATGGTGAGCAATAAAAGAGAGAGTATTATTGTATTCGCCATCAACAGTCAGTTCACTGCTTTGTTTGTACACTTTTTGCTCCTAAATGCTCCTCATGTTTTGTTGAAAGAGAAGGGTTTGGTGAGTGGCAAAATACTAGTGTAACTGCTCATCATGAAAAAGCATTACTCACAAAGACTATGCTAACACATTTAACTCACAGACAAGGTTTGGGTTTGAAACAAGAGTTGGGAAAAACAAATTAAAGAAGAGTGCAATTACTGGGAACATGCCTTGGAGCATGTAATAGCTGTAATTCATACATTAGCTGAGCGTGGCCTAGCTTTTCAAGGAACAGTTGAAATTTTTGGTTCATTGCAGAATGGGAATTTTTTACGACTGCTTGAGCTCAATAAGTCAGTTTGATCCATTTTTAGCAGGGCACATTTTGAAATATGAAAATTCTAGAAATGGAAATCCTTCTTATCTATCCAAAACCACCTGTGAGGGGCTCATTGCACTAATGGCTCAGAAAGTCCACACATTCATTGTTGACGAAGTAAATTCTTCCATTTAATTTACCATTTCAGTTGATTCAACACACCAGATCTATCACATATAGATCAGTTTAGTGTTGTACTTCGATACTTAAAAGATGGGCAGCCTATTGAATGTTTTTTTTTTTTTGTTTTACCTTTTTGGAACTGAAAAACCATACCAATGAGGAAGTGGCAAACCAGGTATTGCAGTACTTACGTGAAGTTTGCAAACTAAATTTTTCAAAATGTAAGGCTCAGTCCTACAACAACACTGCTAACATGGCTGGTCGTTATAAGGGGATGCAGCAAAAGATTTTAGAAGAAAATAAGTTGGACATATATGTGCCCTGTGCAGCCCATTCACAAAATCTGGTAGGCCAAAGTGCTGCTGACTGCTGTCAAGTGGCATTTAATTTTTTCTCTACAGTGCATTTGCTCTATACATTTTTTTCAACCTCAACCAGCCGGTGCAAAATTCTTAAAGCTTATCTTGGAAATAAACCTGTGTTAAAATCCTTCTCTTAATACCATGGGAGGCATATGCAATGGCAACAGCAGCAATTTTGAAGTGTTTTTTAAGATACTGGAAGCTTTAGAGTGTTTAGCTAAAGACCAGTCACAAAAGGGAGACACTGGAAGAGAAGCAAAAAATATTGCAAATAAGATGAAAGAGGTAGAATTTGTTTTCATGTTGATTATGTGGGATGAGATTTTGCAAAAGTTTCATAGAGCAAATCAAGTTCTGCAAAGTGAAGATGTGAACTTAAAAACATGTGCAGATCTGTATGGGCCATTAGCTGACCAACTATGCTCTTTAAGAGACTTTGAAAGATCTAAAGTATCTGCAAAGGAAATACTACCAGATGTTGATTACAAGGTCGTTCAAACTCACAAACATATCAGAAAAATGGTACCCAATGCCATCATTGGGTACCATTTTTGCACCAGAAGTAGATCTGAATGCCAGAGATAATTTTTTTATAAATTTTCTAGTTTGTCAATAACTGTTTTACCCAATTATTGACAAACTATAAACTGAGATAAGAAAAGGATAAGTGTACAAAGAAATAACAGACAGATTTTCCTTTCTAAGTGATGTGCCAAATAATGTCACTTCATCTGCTGAAACTGAAAGGTACTCTCACTGCTCTCAAAAACTAATTGGATTACCCAAAAGACTTGGACAATAATCTCTCTGCTGAGCTTCAGCAGTTACATGCATATGTGCGCCACAAGTTCAGTGCAAAAAAAATTGTAAAAACCAGATTGTCATGCCAAACTTTATAAATTAATTGTAGAAGTCAAAATTGATTGTGCGTTTCCAAATGTAGATATTGCCTTACATATTTTTTAACATGAATGGTTACAAATTGCACAGCTGAGCATTCATTTTCTCAACTCAAGTACATTAAAAATCCCAAGAGAATAGCTATGTGACAAGACAGATTAGATGCCTTGTCTCTGCTAAGTATATGCGGATTTTTTATGCCAAATTAGGTTTGAGAACTTCAAAGACTTTGCAATTAAAAAATCTAGACTAAAACATTTTAAAAAGTAAATAAATATAAACCTACAGGTAAATATTTGCTTATATTTTTACTGCTATTTTAGTGTTTTTGTTAAATATATAAAAATTTATTTTTATTTAATATAGTTATGGGGTCATGCCTGTAAGAAAACTAAAAAAGGGTTATAAATTTTCAAACTCTTATTTCACGTTCAGCACTTATTGAGTCTTAATGTCTTGTAAATTAAGCAATGGAGAAGGCAAGTCAAGGGAGCACAACTGTTGGACTGTGCTTAGGGCATCACTTGGCTTTAATCCAGCACTGAGTCAGATATGAAGTTTTCTAAGCAGTGGAGACAGACTGCAAGAGTAGCTGATGGTGTCTTGTCAGTGATATACAGGAATTTTGCCATAAAGGGTAAGGAGATGATTGTCCCCTTGTATAAGGCAATGAAGGGCCACACCTTGAGTACTGCATACAAGTCTGGAGTGCTCATTTTAGGAAAGATGTACAGCTGCTGGAACGAGTACAGAGAAGGGCAACGAGATTAGTGAGTGAAACAAAGGGTTGCTGTTACTAATAAAGTTATGCAAATTGTAGCTTCTAGAGACAAGGCACCTGCTAGGTGCCTGGTCTCCAGAAGAGATGTATAAGGCCTTGAATGGTTTGAGCAAGCTCAATGCTGATGGGATGCTTCTTCTTGCTCAGATTACTCACCTGAGGGAACATAAATTCAAATTGAGGAAAGACAACTGTAGAATAGATGCGCAGAAATTTGCCTTTAGCTAGCAGGTGGTTGATAATTGGAACAAACTTCCATCTGTTGTAGTGAAGGTCAACAACTTAAAATAAATTCAAGGCAAAATTAAACAAACATTTGGAGTGATGGGTGGGTGAAATGGGAAGGTTTTTTTTTTTAATGCTAAAGCTAAAAAATAGAGCAAAAGGCAATAATTTATATGCAAACCAAAAACAATTTCATTTCTGCACATCCACCATATTGTCTATTGATCCCTCCAAACAGAGCATGGCAACACTTGCTTCGTTTTAGAGGCCCAAATAAAAAATTTCATAAAAATCCATCCACTAGGAGTCAAGTTGTTAGATGCAGATGGGTGAATGGATGGACGTGGTAAAGTCAATAGCTGCATTATGCATATATTGGGCAGGAATATCAAAGCACATAACCAGTAACGCAGAAGAATAGTAGGATTTTAATTGTAATAAATATTTTGAAGGTTTTAGTCACTTTTTGGGCATATATCTTTTGTACTTCACAAAGGATATAACTAATTTAACAATGTGATCGTTAACAGTATTGCATAACATGATAGAGTACATCTGGGGCTCACATCTGGTGAGTATGGGCTTGGCACACCCAGGGTCCTGAGCTGGATATCATCATTCTTTCCTTTCTTGGTGATTTCCCCCCCCTCTCTCTCTCAGGGTAATTCAGAAATTTTTTTTTGGCTGATGTAGCATAAGTCACATGCTTCCATGCACCATATGTGATACATATTCCGCTATCAAGTTTGATAGCGGAATATGTATCACTACATTAGCTTAGTATAGTATTGTATAGTCAAGTAATTAAATTTATTAATCTTATTAATTCTCGTTGTCAATTAATTGCATTGTATTTAAATGGAAATCATGGAAACCAGGCTAGTGCAGCAAAGCAACATGCACAAAGTAGTGGGAGTGCTGAGGCTCGGTTAAGAACAAACGTGGTCGATTCATCAATGCATTACAGTCTAAAAATGTGCAAATTGTGAAATGTTTGTGGAACTTTCTGGAACAGGATGTGATCAAGCCAAAGAGGTTGTCATTGTGTGCCAGGTGCAGAGAGAGAGAGAGAGAGTCAACAAATTAGGCACAAACTCAGCGTTCTGATGGATGTCTATGAGAGTGTGAAGAGTAGGGTAGATGACCTCAAAGGAATTAAAATGGGGAGCCCATCAAACTCAATGCTAGAGCTCACTCTTGTGCATTAGGCAACACCTGGCAACCTTCATGGCAGAATGTGCTGGTCCCACAGGAGCTAGTTATTGTCGGCGACTCTATTGTCAGTGAGACAGTATATATATTGCACAAAAAGGATAGATGGAATAGCACAAGGGTATGTCTGCCAGCAGCAAAAGTTGATGATCTTGTAGAGCAGATATCATCTTTTAAGAGCACAAAGGGTGATAACTGTAGTACATTTTGGCACTAATGACATTAGTGCCAAAATGTACAACAGTATGCCACTAATGACATTAAGAACAGAAGATCTGCAGATTTACTTATAAAGTACAAATCAATGTAGGAAAAAAGTCATGAGTTAGGGTTGCATTTGAAAGTATCTGCAATTCTGCCAAGACACGATAGGAGGTAGTATATGATGAGAGACTTGTCAATCAATTCGGCCCTGGATAGACTGTGCAAGGCTCATGGGGTAGAATTTTTCTTAGTGTGGTCTGTGATTGTTAACAGGAGAGTGTTTGTACAGAGAGGGGATACACTTAAATAGAAAGAGTGCAAAAATATTTGCTGATGCTATTGAGGCAGTGTTAGGTGGTTGGAAAACTGCTAGCTTAGGGTGATTCACAGACTAACAGATTACGGGTAGCCACAGGCAGAGGTGAAAGTGATTCTTGCACTGCTTCTATTGGAATGACCAGCAGCCTGGAAAATGAGATACTGGGGATTTCAAGGGCTGCTTGGAGTCATCATGGAACAAGTAAATACACGAGTTGCATTAAGGTAACTAAGAGTAAGAACAAGTGCATTTATACTTGCATGTACACCAATGCTAGGAGTATAACTGATAAAGTTGATGAATTTAAGGTGCTGGTGAAAACATTAAAGGCTGATGTTGTTGGGACATCGGAGACATGGTGTCACTCAGAGATAAGAAATGCAGAATTGGAATTTGGGGAGTACATTGTGTACAGAAAAGATAAACAGGATAGAACAAGGAGGGGTGATGCTGTTAGTTAAGAAATATAAAAGTTAAGGGAGTGCATTCAGTTGACTTGGGTGAACAGAGCAGTGCTGAATTAAGTTTGGTGTGACATAAGCACTAGGAAAGCAAAGTTGAGAGTAGAAGTGTGTTATAGGCCAATGACTCTGATGAGTACAATGAACAACTGAACAGAGAAATAGAGTGGGCCAGTAAATTATAACTGTCTTATAACTGGGGAGTTTAACTTCACAGATATAGACTGGAACTTGTGAGTTGGTCACTCGCACACTAAGAAGACTTGTGTATTTATTGGATGATTATTTTATACAGCAGCATGTTCGAGAGGCAACCAGAGGGAGTAATACTCTTTGATTAACAGCAGTGATTCTTGATACATTAGGAATCTGCAGATAAAGAAACCACTAGGTGGCAGTGATCACAGTGTACTGATGTGGGATTTACTCAAAGATTTAACTACCATCGAGGGTAAACGGAAGGGTTTTCGCTTTTTTTTTTTTTTTTTTTTTTTTAAAGGTGACTACAGTGGTCTGACAGTTTTTAAATTATCTGCAGTGGAATCAACTGATATTACCAACAGCAAATTCTAAATGGGAAGCATTCAAGGAATTAACCTTGAAAGCTACTAGGCTTTTTTTATACCAACTAAAAAATACTGTTCAAGGTTTATTTATGCCTAAAATCAAGTCACAAAAGAGGTTCAGCAAGCAAAGGATTCAAAGAAAAATTATATAAGTAAAGATTTCTTTAGTTATATAAACTCTAAAAGAAAGGGGATGAATCAGATTGGTCCACTTCATATCGATGGTTCGATTGTTGATGATTCTGCTGAGGTAGCTGACAAACTGAATGAGTATTTAGCATCTACATTCACACATGAGGAATTCAGGGAAGTGGAAGCCAGAACCTTATCAAACTCTGACAGGAGTTAAATGATTTTGTAGTAACTAGAAGCAAATTCAAGGAGAAATTTCTGAAATTAAACATAAGGAAGGCACCCGGGGTGGATGGGATCTATCCAGTTATATTAAAGGAGGCAGCAAAGGAAGTTATCAGGCCCTTAGCCATGATTATGAGTACATCTTAGGACTCAGAGGTAGTCCCACACGAACTGGAGGTGTGCAAATCTATCCCCAATTCACAAAGGGGGGGGGTCGAAAGGTGACACAAGGAATTACAGACCTGTTAGTTTAACTTCTGTTCCAGGGAAAATAATGGAGTCACTGGTTAAAGAAGCATTGCAGGATCATCAAGGCAAGACTTCAGTTATAGTTCAGACCAGCATTGGTTTAATAGGAAGTCTTGTCTGACCAATTTGATTGAATACTATGACTTAGTCACAAAGGAACTGGATGCAAAAAATAATTTTGATATCATATACTCGTATTTCAGGAAATGTTTGGACACTGTTGTACATGGAAGACTACTGTACAAGTTCGAGCAGTATGGCATTAAGGACAAGTTGCTACAATGCATAAAAGTATGGTTGGGTGGAAAAGAGAGTGGTAATCAATGGTGTCCACTGATGACCACTCTGTAATAATATGGTTGTTATTTGGTTTTTAAGCGCATTAGCAACTAAGGCCATATTGCTCCGGGGATATGCAGTGGTCATTCCCTGACCCTTCTGCATCCTCCGTATTTGGTGGTCATGGGCTCGGACCCCGATCTAATCAAGAAGCTTGTGCTACGCACTGCTGCTCCTGCCCACCCGGCTACGGAGGCGCCGTAATAATATGGACTAATAACATTAGTCCAGTAACAATATGGACTAATAAAATTAGTCCAGTAATAATATGGACTAATAACTTAAGTCCGTGCTCTTCGTGTTCTAATATTATTAGTGGATTTCCCAGGGTTCAGTGTTGGCCCATTGTTATTGATCAATAAAATTGACAAAGATATATCAGGGTTAATGTCTAAGTTTGCAGACAGTACAAAGGTTGGCAGGGTTATTAATAACAGTAATGACAATACACTACTGCAACAGGATCTAGAAAAGTTGAGCAAATGGACTGAGAGGTGACAACAGAAGTCTAACATTGACAAATGCAAAGTACTGCATATGAGTAGCACTAACCCCATAGTACCATCAGTTTTTGGTACTCTTGTCCCAGTGGTTAACTGCCATAAGAACCTCGGTGTCTATTTTGATCCGAAGCTGAAATTTAATGTTCACACAGAATACCTCCGGAAGCGATTTAACACCTACGCTAGAGAGCGAAGCAACACTTACTTCATTCCAACGATGCTGCAACCAATACCAAATATCTTCAAACTACTGTTTATCCAGTTATTTTATATGCTGCTGAAATTTGGGCATCTGCATCGCCCTCACTTCAAAAACTGGTGTTCTCATGTGAATACTGGACCCTGAAATGGGCCACAAATAATCATCGCCGACCCCCTCAATTGAGAACAACTGACATGGCAGAGAAGCTAAATGTACCCAGGCTCCTGAGGTTAATTGACAGCAGGCATTTAATGACTACATTAAAAATGTACACAGGAGTGATAAATGCCCCAAACATCTGGGATTTCTCTCAGTGGCACAATCCTCTGCCATCCTTGAGGTCAG
The DNA here is from genome assembly GCF_048544385.1 of Mastigoproctus giganteus. Lineage (NCBI taxonomy): Eukaryota > Metazoa > Arthropoda > Arachnida > Uropygi > Thelyphonidae > Mastigoproctus > Mastigoproctus giganteus. Next base: position 100,873,904 of record NC_143584.1, on the reverse strand, counting down.
AACCCCACACTAATCCTAATACAACCGGCTGAAACTGTGTAATCATTTCCAACCTGCCCAGGCACTTTTCAAAATTCAGGCACTCCTCCATCTTGGAGTTAACCTCCAGAAAATGGCTACTGACTACAAATACCGTCGCATTCTCCTCGAGTGGATCGCATCTATTGAACTGGGATAAATTCTTCCAAACTGTGTTACGATGTTCAGTTCTGTTTCTCTTTATATTTTCCTATTTATTATAATTTCATTTTCAATCGTTTAAAAATCAATCGTTTGCCTGGCATCCCACTGGCAAAGATTTGATGAAAAGAGGAAAAGGATCCCATCAAGAAGTTACTGCTCTAGTTGAAGATATTGAAGTACGGGTAGTGAAATGGGTAGATAAGAGTTGTAAATCTAATATCGACTTTTGCATCAGCAGAACCAATGAACAACTGTAAACAATATGACAAAAAGACAAAACAAAGATCACAATCTCTAGTCCATCTATTGTGAAATCCTATAATTAGTTTATGGGTGGTGTTGATTTCATGGATTCACTGATTGCACACTACAGAATTCACACCAGGTCAAAGAAATATTACCACAAACTATTTTTTTCACTTTTTGGTGTGACTGTTCTGTTCTTTATAGGTGTTACTTTACTGTAGAGATTTTGAGAGTCTACAGGTACCAAAAAAGAACATTGTTAATCTGCAAGAATTCAAAATGAGCATTACTGAAGCCCTTCTTGAAGGAAAAAGTAATAAGCCAACAAAAAGAGGTCGACCTTCTGCTAGCTCTACTGATTTGGAATTTTCGAAAAAAAAGAAAAGAGGTCCAGCCACCAAAAGTATCCCTGGAGCAGATATCCATTTGGATAGTCTTCACCACTATCCCGAGGTCACAGACAGAGGCAGATGTAAAAATGTTAATTGCAAGAGTACTCCAGTATTTTTCTGCAGCAAGTGCAAAGTCCATCTTTGTATCACAAAAGTAAAAAATTGCTTTGTCGAATTTCATACAAAATAATTATAAATAAAAATTATATTTGTATTACATTATATTTTTTAATAAATTAACTTTTCAGTCTGTTGTCTTTTTTTAATAAAAAGAATCAATGAAATAAGATGAAAAATAATATAGAAATGAAGGTGCATTTAATTTTTCTATATGCAAGCATTATGAATCCAAGGACAAATGTGACGATTTATTAACATATGAAAAAAATTGTAAATTTGACATATTTTAAATGTATTTTAGTTTTTATATGTTAATAACTATGAAAATAAAAAATAAAAGAGGGGAAAAAAAATTTTTTTTCCTTAAAATAAAAATTCAGGCATCATAGGGTTAAATAAATTCACCGAACAAACTTTTAAACCGAATGAATGTGTGAAATGGGAAATTTTTTTTTTTTTTTTTTTTGGCTGATGCTGTATAAGCTTGCTTTCTTGCATCATATACCTCTACTAATATTAAATCCCAGGAGCCTAACCCGTCTGTTAGACTCAAAAGTTTTTTCATTAAATAATCATGTGAAATCTGAATATCATTAATTACATATTTTCAACTTCATTCCCATAATTTCTCATTTATATAAAGGGTTTTTCTTCTGTAAATATCGAAAATCTTATGTAATGGATGTGGGGTATCTAACACTACCCACATCCATTACATAAGTCAGTTCTGATTTGTCCTTCTCTTCTTTGCATTTATACATGTGAAGAATTCCTTATCCCCACTCTGTGTTGATTTCTCATAATCTGCCTTTGCTAGCCTAATCTTTTCGGTAGCACTATTACAGATCAATTTTTAGCTGTTATAGGCTTCAGTACTATTTATTGCTCTGTGACTTTTCCACACCACCTTTTTCTGCTCATGTAATCTGTCAACGTCATTATTCATCCAACTTGGAATCCTCCTTTAGGTGCATTTTTTTAATGGTATAGATGCATTCAAGGCATCTGTGATTAATGTTTTAAAGGTATACCATAATTCAATTGTATTCGCTCCATGAGATATCCACCCAATTAACAGAGGCCATGTAGCACCTTAAGCCATTGTAATTTCCTTTCCTGAAATAAATAACCCTTTAATTTTGCCTTTAACTACTGCTACCTCTCTCTTCATCATTCACTGTAGAACTCCTTGATCACTTCCTGCTACTGGTGCCTGTACTATCAGTCCTATTATGTCATCTGGTTCATAGGTGATGATCAGGTCTAGAATAGTCTTTTCCCCTAGTACTTTCACTGACATGTTTATACAAATAACAATCATCTAGTTGATTTAAAAATTTTGTCCCCCATGCCATTCCTTCCCATTTGCTCCAATCAATCAGAGACAAATTAAAATCACCCATAATAAGACATTCACACTGACTTGCCCATTCCATTTGCATGTAGAGTCTCTCATAATCTTCAGAATCACCGCTTACTCCCACTCTCATTATACCTTTGCTTCCAACTATCTCACACCATACAGATTCTATACTAGCATGCAAAACTTTTAAATCGGGGAAAGCTTTCATCGTGCTCAGGTTACTTTTGATAAGAAGCATGGGACCCCACCTCCCCTTCTATCTGCTGTATCCTTCCTAAATACATTGTACATACCATACTGAAACTCCTCCCCTATTTCTGAGTAGCACCACGTTTCTGTAAGCCCTATTATGTCAGTGTTACTTGTCCTAAGCAGCAGTTCGATTTCACTTATTTTATTGACAACATTCTGACATTACTGTATAAACAATTAAGACATTGTTCTTGTATAGTTAACTACCCTGACACACCCCTTGAAGTTATTTAAGCTTGTTTCCCTGGCGTTAGCTACCCACTCATATGAGTCATTTCTGCCCTTGGAACATCTTGCTAATATGATCTGTTGCAGTAACAAGAACTTTTGAGGTATATGCAAGCGTTACTTTGACCAATATCATTAGATAAATGCGTATCTATATTACCCTTTTTCCCCAAACTAGCAGTTTTCCTAAACCTTTAAGGTATCCTCAATGACACTGGCAAAAACCCTTGCATTACCTTTGTTTAAATGTATCCTGTCTCTACAAAACTGATTCCTTCTACCTACAAGTGCAGGGCAAGCTGATAAAAATCTCCCCCAAAAGCATTGCAAAGTCCTTTAAGTCTTGTTAATCCACAAGGCTTTCAAGCATATAATCCCTCCTTTCATGCCTGGGCAGAATTGCAGACACATTCTGACCTAACTTGCAGCATGTCTTCAGCATGGTCCTACATTTGTCTAACAAATCATCAGATCATGTGTGCTTAATATCATTAGTCCCCACATTAATATTCTCTTTGCCCCCTTTAAAATCTGACATTCTGTTGGTGACATCGTTAAATGTTGCTTCCGGCAGACATATCCTTATTGAAAAAAATATTCCCCGTTTCCCCAGCAATGGAGTCTCCTAATAGAACTAAGTCCTTTTAAACCAGAGCAGTTTGCACTTGGTTTTTCTGTTCTGCAACTCAAATCGGGAGTGCATCACTTGGTAGGTTACAACAGTCCTGAATCCCTGACGAGCTACCTATTACATTATTCTAGCGAGCTAGCACCAGTTTTTTTCAGTGACTCAAATTCTTCTAGTAATACACCAAAATTTAATTTTAGATCGGTACACTCCATACAATGACGACAAAGGAAAGAATTGCCAGGTGAGCTATGATTATCCACTCTCAACCTTGGAATACATTCCACAGGTTCTGCAAATGATGAAATCATGATTCACCCAGAAATCGCTGTCAGCTATTTCTGTATCAGTCATGATACCCTCTGACAAAGTGTTCAAGGTGGATCTTGTCACTTCTTCCAGTCACATAGTTCCCTGAGGGGCTGTTGTGGCCACCAACAAATTCCTCCAACTGCATCGACCATGTGCTATACAAGCGGTATCGCAAAATGTCAAGCACAAAAGTTCACTGATCCCATCCTTCCACCTAGTTGCAGGTCTTCCTTTAACAGCAGTTTTTGGAGTTAGTTTTGTTATGGTCTGTGTGGTGGTATGCCACTGCCTACCACATGGCCGATTTTGAAATGGTCCGACTTTAATCATAGGAAAATTAAAGCATACATCCAACGAGAAGCTCTCGAAGAGGAAAGATGACAACATCACAGCCCTGCTTAGTGCAGAAGGCTGATTACAACTGGTTTTTGCCTGTTTTCCAGAGGTCGTCTATGTCTATAAATGGATATATATAGACATAGACGACATTAGATTCGCACAAGAATTAGCAGCAGTGCGTAGCACATACTTCTTGATTAGACCGAGATTCGAGCCCGTGACCACCAAATACATAGGATGCAGAAAGGTCAGGGAATGACCAGCGCATTATTCCCGGAGCAATATGGCCTTAGTTGCTATGCTCCTGAAAAACCAAAATAACAAATAATTATTGTATCTTCAGTCAATGAATTTATTCATAAGGTGACTATTATTCCTCTTCTTCCTTCTTCGATCTCTAATTAATGTCCAATATTTCCAATTAATTATGTCAATTACATTCTAAAATAATTTTCTCCCATACCATAAAGCATGCAACGTTTCCTTACCATAAACATATTTTTATGCTGATTCACAGTCTTAACTCCCGATGAATACATTTCTTATGTTTTAAAATATTCGTCCCGCATTTCGAATTTACACTCCTTTCATATAGCATTAACCGCTGCATAATCATATGTATTCTTCGAACACGCTAACCACTAAACTGTTATTTTAATCATAGAGCCTAAATACCACGCAAATATAAAATATGTCTAATGAATCCTCTGTACCTCTTCTTCTATATGGTAAGATGTATTATCACTTTTTTATGCTTAAACCACCAAATTTTAATATAACAGAGCACATTTTAACACAGCCGCTACACGCAGCGCCACTTTGTCACAATCATTCTTAAACTTACTAAATATCACAGAAAGTAACTTTTAAAAATTATATTCAAAATATTGCAAAAATTGAATTTACAAATTATTAAATGAATAAAAAATTATTTAATTATAAAAGTAAAGATGTTTTTGCTATTTCTCTGCATCCTTGGCCAAAGATTTCTCGTAGTCTACCTTTGCTTGCCTGACCTCGCTTTGCTTTGCCTGCCTGACTTGATTACAGACTAGTTATATCTACCATAGGCTTCTGTGTCACACGATAATTTATATGCATCCCAAGCACTTTTCTTCTCTGCCACAAATTTCATCAGTTCATCATTAGCACTTTTATTTTTTCTGTCCTAATCCTTTTCTCCACAGCATTTGCCATATCATCCAATACTAGTATGAACAATAGAGATGAGACTACCCTCTCTCAGTCCATTATTAATTTCTAGCCAATGGTAGATATAACTACTCTGTATACTTTTAATATTCTCTATCAGTGATTTCTCTACTCTTACATTTCTCTACATATTCTTAACACTTCCTATACCTTTCTTCTCCTTATGCTATCATGCACCAGTAGTGTAGGAACGCCTTGGCATTGGGGCAGGTGCCAAGGGCACTGGTATCAGAAGGGCGCCACTGATGGGCCACATCAGTTCAAGATATTTCGACACCCGAGGCTAGATGACGAAATAGCACCACTAGATGTTGCATCAGGATGAGAGCAAAGGGGAGGGTGAAAATTTTTGCCAAATGTTTTCAGAGGGTGATTCAAGCCTGCATGCATCCTTAAATCTGAGTACATACTGCATAACAGCACAGATGTATTTGCTGTCCAGAACGCAACTTTGAAGGGACCAATTAGGTGACCATTTCATTGGCACATGCTCGAATGAACAGCAGTTCGCGATTCATGCACTGTGTACATCCTGCGATACTGAATAAGTTTGAAGTTATAAATAATGCAGATATAGTGGTTTTGTGCTTGTTATATAAACAGATAATTGTGAATATTGTGATTAATAATTCAGATAAAACAAAAAAAAGAAATTTTAGACATGCCACCAAAGAAAAGAAGCCAACATTAATCAGTACAGTGTAGAAAGACTGCATAAAGAGGAAATTAAAAAAACATTCCACTTATTTACAATTTTATTATTTTGAAACTGTACAAATGGTTGGAGACACTCGGATATTCAATTACTGTGACCACGTAAACAGAAATAGGTAAAATTTATGGCAAAGTGTGGATGATTCACTTCAGTGAAACAACAAATGATCCTAGTTGGAGTAAAGCAAAACCACTTTCTCCTAAAACTCTAACAGGGCGCTTACAGTAGAAGGTTGACCAGAGTGGAATACCCTTGATCTGCCCACTGGCTACAGATTCATATCAAGTAGTTGACCAGCTCAACTTCTCAGCATGTAGTAGTAGTAGTAGTAGTAGAGGCAATGTGATGCAAGAAAGCAAGCTTAATAGCCATCAGCCAAAAAAAGGAAAACCCATTTCACACATCCATTCCCTCTAAAAGTTGGTCCAGTTCCTCCTTGAATATATTTAAGCTATCAACTTCCACAACGACAGATGGAAGCTTGTTCCAGCAATTTACCCGCTGGCTAAAGGCAAATTTCCGCACATCTATTCTACAATTGTCTTTCCTTAATTTGAATTTGTGGCCCCTCAGGTTCGTAATCTGAGCAAGAGGATGAATTGGGGTTACTTCTACCCATCAGAATTAAGCCTGCTCAACATAGTCAATGCCTTACAGATAACCTCATATGTGCCTAGCCTCCAGGCACTGCAATTTGAAGAACTTAAGCCTTTTTGGGAGGAACACCCCTTTGTTCCCATCACCAATCTTGTTGCTTTTCTTTGTACTCATTCTAGCAACTCTACATCTTTCCTAAAATGAAGCCTCTAGACCTGTAAACAGTACTCAAGGTGTGGCCTGACAACTGCCTTATACAACCAGACAATCACCTCCTTATCCCTGCTAGCAAAATTCCTCTAAATCATTGACAATAACCAATGACTTGCTCTGGCAGCCTGTCTGCACTGGTCAGAAAATTTCATATCTGACTGCACAATTACTACCATTTCTTTTTTATTTTTTTATCACCCTAAGTGTATTACCACACAGTTGGTACATTTTTCTCTGGGGTTACTTCTACCCATATGCTGTACTTTGCATTTGTCAATATTAGACTTCAGTTGCCACTTCTCAGCCCATCTGCCCAACTTTTCTAGATTCTGCTGCAATTATAGCACACTGCAATTATTATCATTAACAACCCTGCCAACCTTTCTATTATCTGCATATTAAGCCTGATATGCCTTCATCAATATCATTGATAAATATACAAAACAACAAGAGGCCCAACACTGAACCCTGGGGACTCCACTAATAACATTAGTCCACAAAGTGAAGTGTCCATTGATTACCACTGTCTTTTCTCACTCAACCACCGTTTTATCCATTGTAGCAACTTGCCCTTAATATCATCCAGCTCTAACTTGTACAGTAGTCTTCCATGTGCAAAAGTATCAAAAGCTTTCCTAAAATCCAAGTATAAGATATCAAAATTATTTTTTGCATCCAGTTCCTTTGAAACTACATCATAGTATCCAATCAAATGTGGGACATGTAGTTGGATAGGTTTTAGGAGTACTACTAAGTTGCAGATGGTAATCTCGTAAGCTAAAGAGATTACCATTGTGCTCAGCAACAGCATCATCAGCCATTTTCAATCCACTGCAGGATGAAGGCCTCTCCAGCAACTTTCCAGTTCCTTCTATTTTGAGCACAGGCCATCCATTTACTACCCACAAACACATGAATTTCATCCATCCATCTCCGCCTTTGTCTTCCAGGTTTTCTTCTAGCTGCTCTTGGATACCATTCTGTTATTTTCTTAGTCCATCTGTCATCATGTCTTCGAGCTATGTGTCCTGCCCAAGACCATTTTAGTTCTTTAGTTTTGATAAGAATGTCCTTTACTTCAGTTTGCTGCCTAATCCATGTGTTTCTCTTCTATCTAACAGTCTGATTCCCACTATAATTAGTTCCATTCTTCCCTGTGTAGTTCTCAGCTTCTCTTCCATTCTTTTGGTGAGTGCCCAAGTTTCACTTCCATAAGTCATGGTAGGAAGTATACATTGGTTCATTATTTTACGTTTCAGACAAACTGGGATATTGCTCTTCAGTATGTGACTATATTTCCTGAATGCTATCCATCCAAAATGAATTCTTCTCTTGACTTCCAGCCATTTATTATTATTACAGCTAATAACTTGTCCCAGATAAGTATACGACTCCACCTTTTCAATTACTGCTCCGTCAATCATTATTTCCCTTCCTGTGGCATACTTGTTCATCATTACTTTTGTTTTAGCCATATTCATCTTTAGTCCAAAATCCTTACTAACCGTGCATAACTGATTAAGATTTTCCTCTAATTCTTTGGGATCGTGGCTTATGATCACAATGTCATCTGCAAATCGTAAATGGTTTAGGTACTCTCCGTTCACATTGACTCCTTTCTCCGAAGTTGTTTACTGCTGCCCTTTCTTTCAAGGGCAGCAGTAAACAGCTTCGGAGATATTGTGTCTCCTAGTCGAACTCCTTTCTCGATTTTAAATTTCCTACTGTCTTTGTCTAGTCTAATAAAGGATGTAGCACTCTCATATATTTTCTTCAAAATCATAATATATGGAGTATCTATGCCTTGTCTTTCCAGTGCCCGAAACATTGCCTTATGCTGTATGGAGTCAGATGCCTTTTCATAATCCACAAATGCCAGGCATAATGGTGTTTTATATTCATTTGCTTTCTCCATTAGCTGTGATATTACGTGAAGGTGTCCATAGTTGAGAATCCTGTCCTAAAGCCAGCTTGCTCTTTCGGTTGATTCTCATCAAGTATTCTTTCTAATCTGTTAGTAATGACCCTTGTGAACAACTTGTAGATGTGGGATAACAAGCTAATTGGTCTATAATTTCCAATTTCTGATTTATCTCCTTTCTTACGCAGCAAAATTTTATGACTGCATTATTCCACTGCTTAGGCGTCACACCTTTTCTAATGCACTTTGTGACGAGCCTTGCCAGTTTTTGTGTTATGTCTCTTCCTCCCAATTTTAACAACTCTACAGTAACTTCACCTTCCCCCGGGGCTTTATGATTCTTCATTTTCTTCGATGCGTGTTCTACCTCATCAGGAAGAATATCGGGTATGTCGTATGTGTTGCTACTTTGCAATCCATCTTCCCCACTGCTGGTATCATTCCCTCACGCCTTGTATAATTCTCTATAGTAGTTTTCTGCTATTTGAATTATGCTTTCTCTGCTGTTTATAAGTACACCATCGCTATTCTTCAGTTTCAGTATCATTTGTCTTTCTGTATTACTGCTCATGGCTGCTGATTTAAATCCTTTGTTTTCCCTTAATGCTTGTTCTACTTTTCTTGTGTTAAATCGTCTTATGTCCTCTCTGAGTCTCTTTCTAATGGCTTTGCATAACTCAGTATACTCAATTTTCTCCCTGTCAGTGTTTCTCTTGCTCTTCATTTGTCGTCTTCAGTTCATCATGACAAGTGTTTCTTGACTAATTTTTTCTTCTTTGGATTTCTGTTTCCCTATAGGTTTCTTGGGCTTTATCACTTTCAGAAAGTTGTAATATTCCTCGTCGATATCTTGGTCCTGAGCAGTCTGCAGAAGCTCAAACTTGTTCTTAAGTTCCAGTACATACTGCTTTTTCTCCTCCTCTGTTATCTCAAAGACCTTTGTATTATTTACTCGAGTCAGTTTTTTCCTTTCCTTTCCTACATTTATATCAAGTGTACATCTTACCATTCTGTGATCACTTCCAACATTTACCTTATTCAGGACGGTAACATCATTCACAATATATCTTCTGTTAGTGAGGATGAAGTCGATTTCATTAGTTGTTAATCCATTTGGACTCTTCCATGTCCACTTTCTGTTCACCCTTTTCTTGAAAAAAGTGTTCATTACTGACAATCCTTGAGATTCTGCAAATTCCACAAGTCTTTCACTTCTTTTATTTCTTTCACCAATTCCAAAATTTCCTATAGTTCCTCTTTCTGCACTGTTTAGCCTTTTTCCAACCTTAGCATTAAAGTCCCCCATAATAATAGTGCAGTGCTCTCAATTTCGGTGTACATTTCTTCAACCTTTTCATCATCATGGCTCGATGTTAGTGCATAAATCATTATAATCTTTAGCTTGTACCTCTTAGAAATCTTGAGTATTAGTCTTGACACCCTTGGTGATGTACTTTTGAATTCCAAAATGTTGTTTTTAAAATCTTTATGGACCAGAAACCCAACTCCACCTTCACTCCTTTCACTGTTTCCATTGGTGTACAGCAGATTTCCACTTGATAAACTTATAAGTGATTCATTTCTTCTTCTTGTTTCAGCAACAGCACTATTGCCTAAATTTCTTGAAGGCCAGAGGGACAAACAATGCATACCCAATTAAGTGTCTTGTAATCTCGTATGGAAAATTTTCTTTGTTCTACAGACACTATTTTAAATGTAATTACAAAGGGGAATTCATAAAAAATTTGCTAAACAGAAAAATCTGATATAAAGAAGTTTGTTAAACAAAGGTCAGACTTTACTTATTGACGTTAAAAATGTTTTTACTGGCGTTATTTCAAAAATTTCGTAATGAAAAACCATCATGCGAAAAGCGTTACAAAAGTGACATCATCTTTAGCTTCCACCAGAAGCGAATTATTGTAACTTGTATTGTAGCATCATACTTGTATGATGGCAACAATTTATCTTCTACTGGACCAAATTTAATGAAATTTTGCAGAGCTTCATCTTAGCTCTATACTAGAGAAACAAACTTTCAAACCTCTGAAAATTGCAGTAGTTTTCCCAGGATAGTGGAAAATATGAACATGTGATCAAGGAAATTTTCTCACATAATAAATGGGATAATGTGGACATATAGCATATTGCTGGAAAGCTGAGGAATTTGAAAACAGAAATATTAAGGTTTTAAGATACAAAAAGCTTTTGGAAACTGGGAAAAGCGTTAATTCGAAAACGCATCTAGTTTCAAGTCCCATGATGTTGTCAGATTGAATGTATTTTTTTTTCTTTACAATTAAACTCTGAAGCTGGAAAAGAGTTCTGCACATTTATGAAAACATTCTTCAACTTGGACATGTCATCCGATCTTTCGATAAATACTACACGTAATGGAACAACTATAGATGGTGTATTTAGTCGTGAACTCTTCAATGTAAAAATTATATATCCTACTTTAGTCATCACAGATTAATACTTTCCGTAACTGATATGTAATTATTATTAATAAAATAACTTTTATATTATTGAATCCATGAATTTTATTAATATCTGAAAATTAAAACATTTTTAACGCCTGCCGATGACTTAAATGTAAAACATGTTAAATATGCTAGCGGCAGGACACATTATTACCTGGTACAAAAGATTTATTATTATTTATTATGATAATTTTATTTACGCGCCTTTTTATGATAATTTTACCAATTATCCTAAAAAGGCGCGTAGCCACAAATTTGCCAAGGGTGCCAAAAACCTAGCTATGCCTCTGGCCTTTACTAATGTTAGTAGTAAAGGTAAGTAGCAGCCCAGTGCAGGATAGAAGCCTCCCCAACGATTCATGTTAAGGGACAAATGGGCCATAATTTGCCACGCTGGTCTAGGTGGGTTGGCAGATAGACCATAATTCACTTTTAATGTAATTAACAACAGACTCAAAACTGCATATATAACTTTATTTACAATAAAGCATACTATAAAATAAAATAAAATAAAATCTTGCATTATACTGCATTATACTATAATTACAGTGAAAACCGAAATAAAAGTGTATATTATGATAATATAAAATCACTGATTAACTATTTTAAATTTAAAGGTTGAAATCACTTGCAACCACTATTCAATAGCTTTCAGCTTCATCAGCTGAGATGGTTATGGGTTATACACATACACACATATACCTACGTATATCCCAGCAGGTTTGTGGCATCCACTATGACACAAGCACTACTAACTTCCCGTACATTGGAACTGGAAACGGCTCGGGCATGCATCATTCTAAATCGCTCATCCCTCCCTAAAATGAGACTCAAAAAGCGGATGAATGCAGCAGCCCTTATCCTATTAATACTATAGCGTCTGGATGAACATATCAGTAAGCTCTCTAGCCACTTCTGGTTCCAGAAACTACTAGCTCTGTCGACAGCCAGCGCTCCTTTGGCTGGCTGTCGAGAGAGTTACTATTTTACACTCTGTCGACAACCAACGCTCCTTTGGCTGAAATATCATGCCCCATTTCCCAAACATGTTAAGCTATGGCTGAGCTTCCATAATCAGCCATCTTGATGGCTCTATCATGTTCACCTAGGCAATCACACAATCTACACTTCATTTCTCCCACATTCCGGGCATTCAATCTCGTATATGACCCCGCTAGCGTCACCGGCATCGATGGAATCTTTAACCATGGACACCACCGTGTGAAGTCTCCGACCAGGAAGCTGCACACAGCGCATCTGACAAGAGCGTAAAATATGTGCAATGGGTTTCAAGATACCCGGATAGTAGGGAATGTGTGTGGTGGCCCTAGGCATAAAAACATCCCTATGCCCACTATTCATATTCTTTATGACAACCATCAATAATGGCATCTTGAGGTCAACCATAACCCATCTAATCTCGTCATCCCTCTCCTCAGAGGAGGAACAACGTGACCCACCCTTCCCATCAAAGCCTTGACCACACTTTTCTTGTGGCCACCAGCCTGAGCTGATTTAAAGTGCGTGTACTGGCCATGACATATAGGTTTTCTATGCACCTTAGTTCTTAGTTAAAGGGGGGGGCCTTTAAGGCCCATTGTATCTTTTGTAGGCAGTCCGACGCATGCTCTATCCAGGTTTTTGGCAGAGCTTATATCCCCCAGAGTGGGACGTTCGAACTTTACTATTAAGAATAGTGATTTTGTACGGTTTGTTCAAACTCAGGAGATAGAAGATGGGGAAATTATGGTGTCTTGACGTTTCCTTGTTCACCTGTAAACCCATTGAACATGGTTCAGATTGTGTGCAGGTAGCTTTGGAAAGAGATTATACTTTGAAAGATAGAATAGTGTTGAGTTGTGAAGATCTTTGTAAAGGAATTAGTTTGTGTATGTCTAGTACCACTATGTTGTTTAGAAATATTATGTACCAGCAGGTCCGCAGAGTGGCCATGGGTTCACCCATTAGTATGGTTATAGCCAATCTGGCTATGGAGGAGTTTGAGGATAGGATGTTGGTGAGCACTGTTCCACTCCCGGTTCAGGTATGGAAGAGATATGTTGATGACACTTTAATGATAATACAGAGGGGTCGGGATAATGAAGTGCTCAGGTGGCTGAATGACGGTTCACCCTATATTCATTTTATCTCAGAGTTGGAAGGGCCCTTCCTTTCCTTGATGTGTATAGCTTAGGCCGATGTTTAAGAACTAAGGTGTATAGAAAACCTGTGTTGTGCCCAGTACACGCACTTTAAATCAACCCAGGCTGGTGGCCACAAGAAAAGTGCGGTCAAAGCTTTGATGGGAAGGGTGGGGGTCACATTGTTCCTCCACTGAGGAGAGTGGATGACAAGATTAGACAGGTTACGGCTTACCTCAAGATGTGTGGCTACCCCTCCAGAGTGTTACTGATGGTTGTCGAAAGTATGTGAATAGTGGGCATACAAATGTTTTTATGCCTATGCCCACTATTCCTACTATCCGGGCTACCACATTCCCTATTATCCAGGAACCTTGGAACCCACTGCACGTATTTTATGCTGATGTCAAATGTGCTATGTGCAGCTTCCTGGTCAGAGACTTCACACAGCAGTCCATGGTTAAAGATTCCATTGACCGGTGATGCTAGCAGGGTAGTACAAGATATTGAATGCCCAGAATGTGGGAGAAACAAAGCATAGATTGCACGATCGCCTAGGTGAACATGATAGAGCCATCAAGACAGCTAGCTGATTATGCTGGCTCAGCCACAGCCAAACATGCTAGGGAAATGGGAGCCCATTCCAGGTCATCCCCATTCAGCCACTGATGACAGCACGATCATAAAAGTGGAGTCGTTAATCACGGAAGATCACCGGATATCTGTGCGTGAATTGTCCCAGGAGGTGAAGATTAGTTTGGGCTCTGTTGAAACAGTCTATGACCAACTCCATTTACGGAAATTGAGTGCAGGGTGGATTCCCCAATTATTGACTGGTTTCCAGAAGGCTGTTCAACAATAGAAATCACAAGAGTTGTTAGCCCTGTTCCAAAAAAATGAGGAAGACTTTTCTCTTGACTAATCACTCAGGAAGGAAGTTGGATACACCATATCAACACTGAAAGTAAAAAGCAGTCCATGGAATGGTGACATAATGGTTCCCCACCCACCAAGAAGGCAAGGGTCCAAGCTTCAGCAGGAAAGACCTTGCTAACAGTGTTTTGGGATGAGAAAGGTGTAATAATGACTGATTACCTGCCGAAAGGTAGAACAATTACAAGTACCTATTATGCCAACTTACAAAATTATGAGAGAAAATCAAAACATGTAGACGTGGCATGCTGTCCAAAGGTGTGAGAATGCTTCAAGACAATGTCCCAGTTCACACTTCTGAAATTGCAACAACACAAGTGGCCACTTCTGGACATGAAATACTGCCCCACCCAGCCTACTCACCTGATCTAGCACCATCGAATTTCTTATTTCTTTACCTTAAATCATTCCTCGAGGAAGCCACTTCCCTGACGACGAGACACTCATTTCTGCAACAGAGTCATGGTTCAAAGACCAACCTCACCACTTCTACAAAAAATGGTATCCGTAGCCTCATCCATCAATGGAAAAAATGTTTAAATCTGCACGGTGGCTATGTAGAGATGGACTAAAACCTGTGCCAAGAATCAACAGGCTAGCACCTCTACAGCTAGGTCAGGGCAATTCTTTATTGAACCACCTTCATATATATATTGTGCATAACCCATAACCATCTCACTTAATAAAGGCAGCTGTTGCTGCCGAAAGCTATTGTATAGTGGTTTTAAGTGATTTCAATCTTTATAATTTTTAATCGGAGATTTTATATTATTGTAATATACACTTTTATTTCGGTTTTTGCTTTAATTATAGTATAATGCAGTTTTGAAGATTTTTATTATGTTTTTTAGATTTAGATTTTTATGTTATTTAGATTTTTATTATTGTAAATAAAGTTATATATGCAGTTTTGAGTCAGTGGTTAGTGACATTAAAAATGAATTATCGAATTCCTGACTCCAGAGGCCTCTTTAATGAGATACACCATATTTAGCAGCCAGGGGCTTGAATCCCAGTCTACTCGGAGGGCATGTGCTACTGCACTCCTGCTCATGACCACTCTGCTAGAGAGACCTAATGCTAGTAGTACAGTAAGATAAATAACTGTGTAACACACCTACATCACAACCTTATATAATGGGATAATTAGCCACTTGTCGTGCTGGGAAAATTCCTATATTTCATCAAGAAAACTCCATAAGCTGTCCTGGCAGTCTGGTATAATGCAGAACTTCATATTTGACTACCCAATTATCCCCAGATCTTTTTCATTCTCCACTACCCTCAGTGTGATACCACATAGTTGGTATGTTAAGTTGGGATTACTGCCCGCCATATGAAGTACCTTGCATTAGTCAATATTAAACTTCAATTAACACTTCTCAGCCATCTGCCTAACTTTTTTAGATCCTTAGATATTAAAGCCTAATATGCCTTCAATATCACTAATAAATAATGAAAAGAATAATGGATCTAGCATTGAAACTTGGAACCAGTGCAGTCATTGTATGGTAGGCATCCAAGCAAATGCCTAGGGCACTATTTGGGTATGGTAGTTTCGCAGTCATGAAAATTATTTAAAAGGGTACCAAATGCTTGATTTGCCTAGGGTGCAAAAATATCTCACTACAGTTCGGCTAGGAACATTCCAATGACATTAGTCCAAGAGCAGTGCCCATTGATAATCACATTGTCTTCTACGACTCAACCATCCCATTTATCCATAGCAGTAACTTGCCATTAATACCATACTACTCCAATCTGGGCTTATACATGCAAACAGTACCAAAAGCTTGTCTGAAATCAAAGTATATATTGTCAAAATTATATTTTGTATCCTGTTCCTTTGTTACTGCATCAATATTAATCATAGTACCATAAAATCAAATCAGATTGGTCAGACAAGATCACCCCTAAAAAAAATCCAAGCTGTGACTCAGTATAACTACAACTCTGTCTATATGGTGATGCATTAATTCTTTAACCGGCAATTCCATTATTTTTCCTAGAACAAAAGTCAAGCTATCTGATCTGTAATTACTCAATCTAGAAATGTTTAGCTTTGATCCCCTTTGTGAAGTGAGGATAAATTTGCACATCTTCAGTCCATAGAGCCCTCCCCTAAATCCAAATCCAAGGATGCTCTCATAAATATGGCTAAAGGTTTGCTTAGCTCTGTTGTTGTCTCACTTAATAATCAGATAGATCCCATCCACCCCAGGTGCCTTTTTTTTACTTTTAGCTTCAACAATTTCTTTTCCACTTTCTTCTCAACTGTCACAAAATCGTTTAGCTCCCTATTAGAATTTGATAAACTTCTGACATTCCCAACCCCTAAAAAAATTCTAATTTCTCTTTACATCTCAGCAATGGAGCTTTTTAAATGACACTGCCACAACGATATAGTTATCTATGGTAACAGTGACGGAAAACTTCAGTTAATATCTACAAATAGTCTTGGACGCTGATAAATCACGTACTGAATTGTTTTTGCTGGAAAAATAAGCTCCTATATCTTAGGCATCTAATGTCACCATACTTGCCAATGATAACAAGCACTGCAAAATGTTGCATCTTTTCTTGATGACCCTGTATATGAACAATGGCAAAAGTGCAAGGCTACTAAAGGAGAAAATAGATAACATTAGCACATTTATGGATTTCTAATTGTGCCAGAGTGACGATTCAAGCCAGAACTTTTTGAAACTGCCTTCTCTTTCTTTCTTGCATACCATATCAATTACAACTATTTTAATATAACAACAATTACACAAATTATGAAACGTTATTAAATTAAGAACAACCATGTCCTTTTATGAATAGAATTTCATTTGCTTTCTGTAATGCTATGGATTTAATACTCAAGATAGACTAAAAC
Organism: Mastigoproctus giganteus; assembly: GCF_048544385.1. Classification (NCBI taxonomy): domain Eukaryota; kingdom Metazoa; phylum Arthropoda; class Arachnida; order Uropygi; family Thelyphonidae; genus Mastigoproctus; species Mastigoproctus giganteus. The sequence continues at coordinate 100,856,748 of NC_143584.1, read as the reverse complement.
ATACTATACATCAATGACACAAAGCAAAAAACACAAATCATTGGTATATTTTCAGTAAATCTAATGAATTTCATGGTAAATTTGCTGTTTTCATGGTCTGTGTTAAGAACCACATTCCATGCCATAAAGCCAAGCATACCTTCACCTAAGACTGACTATTAAAACATGTGTCACAGTAACAACAAACACAAAGCATTAGCATACTGTCTGAATATCAGGGTATACATGATTTACAGACAGTATTCTATGGTAGAAGATTGTTTTGATGCATTAAGGCCATAAAAGGAGTGAAAAATTACATAAATAAACGAAATAAAATTACTAGTCTTCAAGAAGGATAACGCCTGATGTTTCTTCGCAATGGTGCGGGATTGTAATTGTAATTAATGTTCTAACCACGAGGATGGGAGCCAGAAATACTGTATTATTCTTTCCATGTGTACTGTATGCAGCAAGGGGCGTATCTGAAGAGGTGGACTCTCATTTCCTTGAAATGAAACAACTTAATTGTGTTATTAAAGTTTCAAAAACGTTCGAGTAATAACTTAATTAATCGAATAAATAGTATAACACAGTAAAACTACAATTAATTTAATGGTAAAATATTTTAAAACAAAATATCAACTAGTAATTAATCTGCTGAATAACAGAAACAAAATAATTCTCAAAAAATACTTACCACACATTTAAGGTAAACATTTTTAATTCTACCTCCATCTTCATTACAAGTACTGTTTAACAATAACTCAGCAGTGACAAATCAGTGAGATGCCAACAAGGTAATCTTTTGGGTATGAAATAAAATGAACCTCAACACAGACAGTTGTTAACACCAGATTACACTACAGCCACTGTTCGAATAATAGCAAATAGAATATACAAGTTAGATAAGAATAACAATAATTTAATTATTTCTTAATCATTGCTCTCCAAAGCACTACTTCACATACATCCTTAATCATTGTTTTGTAAAAATACAAAGAAATTTCTAGAAATCTAAAAACCATAAGCAAATTGCATCTATAATTTTAAAAACACTCTGATTAGCTATTACAACTGCATAAATTTCATTACAACCATTACGGACCTCGTGTTATCAATATAAATACTTGCAAAGACCGACGTATTGACACCGCCATAACACACAGTAATAACATAAGGAGTAAGTAAAGCAATAGTCCTCTCACAGAGGAGTAAGTAAAGCAATAGTCTGTGATTCCTCTGTGGGTAGAACAGTGCCTGTAGCGCCCCTAGGATGATGACCTTCAATTACAAAACCTTTCGATTGAAGACAATTGTCTATAAACAAAGGGTATTCTAAAAGATATTTCTTGGCTAAATGACTAATAATATGAACTTTACAGGGGTAACACACGCACATCATTTCTACTACCAAAGTAGTTTTTAGCATTAGAATTAGCATTCATCATCATCATCAGCCATTTTCAATCCACTGTAGGATGAAGGCCTCTCCAGCAACTTTCCAGTTCCTTCTGTTTTGAGCACTGGCCATCCATTTACTACCCCAAAACTCATGAATTTCATCTATCCATCTCCGCCTTTGTTTTCCAGGTTTTATTCTAGCTCCTCTTGGGTACCATTCCGTTATTTTCTTAGTCCATCTGTCATCATGTCTTCGAGCTATGTGTATATAAATTCTTTATTGCTGATAAGTACAGAACATGTACTAGAGACAATAATACTCATCACGGCGACACGGCCAGGAGTTTTACATTATAATATTGAGATTAATTGGCAAAACATTTTTTACCATGACATGGAAATTATTAGTTGCACAAATTAAACATGTAAAAATGAAATTATAATAATGAAAATATGAGGACTGAACGTCATATGGAGGAAGTTATCCCAGTTCCACCAATGTAATCCACTCGAGGAGCATGTGACGGTATTTGTAGTCGGTAGCCATTTATTGTAGGTCGACTCCAAGACGGAGCAGTGCCTGAATTTTGGGGAGTGCCTGGGCAGGTAGGAACCGACTACACAGTTTCAGCCGGTTGTATTTGAGGGTTAGTGTGGGCTCTGACCTCAAGGATGGCGGAGGATTGTGCCACTGACAGAAATCCCAGATGTTTGGGGCTTTTATCACTCCTGTGTACATTTTTACTGAGGTCATTAAACGCCTACTGTCAATTAACCTCAGAAGCCTGGGTACATTTAGCTGCTCAGCCATGTCAGTTGTTCTCAATTGAGGGGGTCGGCGATGCTTATTTGTGGCCCATTTCAGGGTCCAGTATTCACACGAGAACACCGGTTTTTGAAGAGAGGGCGACGCAGATGCCCAGATCTCAACTGCATATAAAATAGCCGGATAAACAGTGGCTTGAAGATATCTGGTAGTGGTTGCGGCATCATTGGAATGAAGTAGGTGTTGTTTCGCTCTCCAGCGTAGGGTGTTAAATCGCTTCCGGAGGTATTCCGTGTGAACATTATATTTCAGCTTCGGATCAAAATAGACACAGAGATCCTTATGGCAGGTAACTACTGGGATGAGAGTACCTAAAACTGAAGGTTGAATTATTGTTGGTTGGTGTTTCAATGAGTATATCATTATTGCAGATTTTGAAGGGTTAAGGTTTAATCCAAACATCTTCAAGTAAGTTGAAAGGTCGGTCAAATTCTCTGTGATGGAAGACGTAATTGCCATTGGGTTTGCAGACGGTGGGATTAAGGTCAGAAACTTTATATCGTCGGCATATATTATAGCATCATCACGAAGACGCATGAAAGGAATCAGAATGGCTGAGAAGAGAAGGCCAGACAGGACACCACCTTGTGGGACTCCTGCATTGATTTTTCTTGTAAAGTGGGTCTTCTTCAAAGTGAGGTCGACACTTCTATCCTTCAATAAGGCGGTGAGGAAAGCTAGTAGGTCTCCATTAATCCTGAAGAAGAATTGCAGAAGACTGAGAAGGGCTGTGACGTCTAGACTGTCAAAAGCAGCTTCAATATCGGCGTACACTATAGCTAATTCAGATTTATTTTCGAAGGCTTGAAGAATTGATATCTGTGCGGCCATGAGGTTTGTTATGGTGGATCTATTTTCGACTGCGAAATGGAACTGTTTCAGCTTCTGTGGCATCAGCTGTTTGTTTAATGCTGGAAGGAGTGCCTTTTCTAGAAGTTTCAGAAGGGTGGAAGAAGTTGAGATTGGTCTGAAATCTTTTAGGCTTGTTGGTGCTTTAACCTTAGGTAGTGGCCTCACAGATTATTCATTCCATTGAGCAGGGAAAACTCGTGTGGAAAGAACTGAGTTGTAGATTGAGAGTAATGCATCTAGGATATAGGGGCTAAGGCATTTAATTATGAAATGAGGTATCTTATCACAGCCTGCGGTACTAGATGGACGCAGGGAGTTAATTGCATATATCAGTTGCTGTCTTGTGACGGAAATTATGGAGAGGTCATCAGTAGCAGCAAATTGAGAGTTTTGGAGAGGTATTTCAGCAGAAGCGGACTTGGTTTTGAATCTTGAAATGTAGTCCATCCAGTTATCTAGATCAAGATTTGGATTAATGCAACTGTGTCTTGATCAGTATGGCGCTTTTCCTTTAGACAAGGTAGTATCGGTGTATCTCTTTATTGCTGATGCCTTGAGCCGGTTGAACATAGCTCTTGTTCTGGAGTACAGGATTCGATCTTGGGTTGTGCCAGAGATTTTCCACTGCATGTGAAGGTACTGCTTGTTGTGGAAACTGCGCGCTAGATCTTTGGTCCACCAAGCTCTAGTTCTTGGAGAAATGTGTACGGTTTGGCTGATGCATAGAGGGTGACTGTATTTATCCATTTTGTGATTAGGTCAACTGCGAGGATTGGGTCACATCCATCAAGCACATGCCATGGAATAGACTGCGCTGCCTCGAGGCACTTTTTTGGATCCAGAAAATTCGGAGAAAATATGATTTTCTTTTCAACAGTATTACGGCAATTGAAGCTGGGCATAGGCAGTGTCCTACCCAAGACCATTTTAGTTCTTTAGTTTTGATTAGAATGTCCTTTACTTCAGTTTGCTGCCTAATGCATGTATTTCTCTTCTTATCTAACAGTCTGATTCCCAATATAAGTCGTTCCATTCTTCCCTGTGTAGTTCTCAGCTTCTCTTCCATTATTTTGGTGAGTGCCCAAGTTTCACTTCCATAAGTCATGGTGGGGAGTATACATTGATTCATTATTTTACGTTTCAGACAAACTGGGAGATTACTCTTCAGTATGTGACTATATTTCCTGAATGCTATCCATCCAAAATTTATTCTTCTCTTGACTTCCAGCCATTTATCATTATTACAGCTAATAACTTGTCCCAGATAAGTATATGACTCCACCTTTTAAATTACTGCTCCTTCAATCATTATTTCCCTTCCGTGGCATACTTGTTCATCATTACTTTTGTTTTAGCCATATTCATCTTTAGTCCAAAATCCTTACTAACTGTGCATAACTGATTAAGATTTTCCTCTAATTCTTTGGGATCGTGGCTTATGATCACAATGTCATCTGCAAAACGTAAATGGTTTAGGTACTCTCCGTTCACATTGACTCCTTTCTCCGAAGTTGTTTACTGCTGCCCTTTCTTTCAAGGGCAGCAGTAAACAGCTTCGGAGATATTGTGTCTCCTAGTCGAACTCCTTTCTCGATTTTAAATTTCCTACTGTCTTTGTCTAGTCTAATAAAGGATGTAGCACTCTCATATATTTTCTTCAAAATCATAATATATGGAGTATCTATGCCTTGCCTTTCCAGTGCCCGAAACATTGCCTTATGCTCTATGGAGTCAAATGCCTTTTCATAATCCACAAATGACAGGCATAATGATGTTTTATATTCATTTGCTTTCTCCATTAGCTGTGATATTACGTGAAGGTGTCCATAGTTGAGAATCCTGTCCTAAAGCCAGCTTGCTCTTTCGGTTGATTCTCATCAAGTATTCTTTCTAATCTGTTAGTAATGACCCTTGTGAACAACTTGTAGATTAGTATTAGCATTAGCATTAGTACAGGCATTTGATGCAAGGAAGCAAGCTGATGCAGCATCAGCCAAAAAAAAAATAAAAATAAAAAAATAAATAAATAAATAATAAATAAATAAATAAATAAAAAATAACCACTTCCACTTCACCCCTCTGTTCGTTCGAAATACCTGCCCAGCTGAGCCTTAAACTTATTTAGGCTATCACCTTCCACGACAAGGGATGGAAGTCTGTTCCACCTACCAACCACCCGCTGGCTAAAGGCAAATTTCCGCACATCTATCCTACATCTGTCTTTCCTCAAATGGATAGATGTGGGATAACAAGCTAATTGGTCTATAATTTCCAATTTCTGATTTATTTATCTCCTTTCTTATGCAGCAAAATTTTATGATTGCATTATTCCACTGCTTAGGGTCACACCTTTTCTAATGCACTTTGTGACGCGCCTTGCCAGTTTTTGTGTTATGTCTCTTCCTCCCAATTTTAACAACTCTACAGTAACTTCATCTTACCCCGGGGCTTTCTGATTCTTCATTTTCTTCAATGCGTGTTCTACCTCATCAGGAAGAATAACGGGTATGTCGTATGTGTTGCTACTTTGCAATCCACCTTTCCCACTGCTGGTATCATTCCCTCACGCCTTGTATAATTCTCTATAGTAGTTTTCTGCTATTTGAATTATGCTTTCTCTGCTGTTTATAAGTACACCATCGCTATTCTTCAGTTTCAGTATCATTTGTCTTTCTGTATTACTGCTCATGGCTGCTGATTTAAATCCTTTGTTTTCCCTTAATGCTTGTTCTACTTTTCTTGTGTTAAATCTTCTTATGTCCTCTCTGAGTCTCTTTCTAATGGCTTTGCATAACTCAGCATACTCAATTTTCTCCCTGTCAGTGTTTCTCTTGCTCTTCTTTTGTCGTCTTCGGTTCATCATGACAAGTGTTTCTTGACTAATTTTTTCTTCTTTGGATTTCTGTTTCCCTATAGGATTCTTGGGCTTTATCACTTTCAGAAAGTTGTAATATTCCTCGTCGATATCTTGGTCCTGAGTAGTCTGCAGAAGCTCAAACTTGTTCTTAAGTTCCAGTACATACTGCTTTTTCTCCTCCTCTGTTATCTCAAAGACCTTTGTATTATTTACTCGAGTCAGTTTTTTCCTTTCCTTTCCTACATTTATATCAAGTGTACATCTTACCATTCTGTGATAACTTCCAACATTTACCTTATTCAGGACGGTAACATCATTCACAATATATCTTCTGTTAGTGAGGATGAAGTCGATTTCATTAGTTGTTAATCCATTTGGACTCTTCCATGTCCACTTTCTGTTCACCCTTTTCTTGAAAAAAGTGTTCATTACTGACAATCCTTGAGATTCTGCAAATTCCACAAGCCTTTCACTTCTTTTATTTCTTTCACCAATTCCAAAATTTCCTATAGTTCCTCTTTCTGCACTGTTTAGCCTTTTTCCAACCTTAGCATTGAAGTCCCCCATAATAATAGTGTAGTGGGTTTTCTGCTCATCTAGAACACTCTCAATTTCGGTGTACATTTCTTCAACCTTTTCATCATCATGGCTCGATGTTGGTGCATAAATCATTATAATCTTTAGCTTGTACCTCTTAGAAATCTTGAGTATTAGTCTTGGCACCCTTGGTGATGTACTTTTGAATTCCAAAATGTTGTTTTTAAAATCTTTATGGATCAGAAACCCAACTCCACCTTCACTCCTTTCACTGTTTCCATTGGTGTACAGCAGATTTCCACTTGATAAACTTATAAGTGATTCATTTCTTCTTCTTGTTTCAGCCAAACCGATGATATTCCAATTCACATTTTCTAATTCCTTTTCCAGCTCTAATATCCTGTCTTCACCGATGAGTGATCGTACGTTATAACAGGCCAAGTTCAGTTGCCGTGGATGGCAGCCTGGTTGTACCCAAAGATTCTTAGCACCCTCTGCTTCCACTCTGATCCTCTCGCTGCCGTTAGAGGGAGAGTGAAAGCTGCTGGGGACCGAGGGCCATTTGTATTGTTGTTCTCTCATATGCTGGAGGATTTGGTCTTTTCCTCTTCTCGCTGACCAAGCATCTTGGTGAGAACCACTCTACACGTTCGTTGCCACCTAAGTGACGTAACAGGGCTTACCATCGAGAAGGTGTGCATGAGTGGATTTTATGGTGGCAGGCCAACCGGACCTCTCCTAAATCTTCTGTAATAGAGAGATATTGGATCCATCAGTGTTTTAGACTGAGTGTCTGATAACACACAGAATACCTGTTCCCCTCTAAGCCCCTAAGAATTAGCATTAGCATTAGCATTTGTAGAGACGTATGATGCATGAAAGCAAGCTTATACAGCATCTGCCTAGAAAAAAAAAAAAAAAACCTTCACATTTCACCTATCCATTCGCTCCAAATGCTTGTCTAGTTCTGCCTTAAATTTATTTACGCTGTCATATTCTACAACGACAGATGGAAATTTGTTCCAGAAGTAACCCACCCGCTTTGCTAAAGGTAAATTTCTGCACATTAGCATTAACATTAGCATAGGCTTTTGATGCAAGAAAGCAAGCTTATATAGCATCATCCAAAAAGAAAAAAACCTTCAAATTTCACCCATCTATTCACTCCAAATGTACCTCTAGTTCTACATTGAACTTATTTAAGTTGCTGACCTCCAATGCAACAGATGGAAGTTTATAACAACTGTCAACCACCCTGTGGCTAAAGGCGAATTTCTCCACGTCCATTCTACAACTGTTTTTCCTCAATTTGAATGCATGCTGTATTAGTAGTAGTAGTAGTGGTGGTGGCATGTGATGTAAGAAAGCAAGTGTATGAGCTTATGCAGCATCAGCCAAAAAAAAATAAAAATCACACCACTCTCTCCAAATGCCTGTCCAGTTTCTCCTTAAATTTATTTAACCTATCAAATTCCACAACGACAGATGGAAATTTGTTCCAGCAATTAACCACACGCTGGCTAAAGGCAAATTTCCGCATATCTATTCTACATCTGTCTTTTCTTAATTTGAATTTATGGCCCCTTAGGTTTGTAATCTGAACAAGTGGAAGGATCCCATCAGAATTCAGCGTGCTCAACCCATTCAAGGCCTTATACACCTGAATACTTATACAGTCAGATCACTGCACCGATGCCTAGTCTCCAGCCACTGCAATTTGCAGAACTTAAGCCTCTCTTGGTAAGAGGATTCCCTTCATTCCCCTCACCAATCTTGTTGCCCTTCTCTGTACACGCTCAAGCAAATCTACATCCTTCCTAAAATGAGGCCTCCAGACCTGTACGCAGTACTGATGGCGTGGCCTGACCATTGCCTTGAGTATTCATGTCCCCCTCACGTCAGTAATCTGAGCAAGAGGAAGAATCCCATTAGCACTGATCTTGCTCAATCCATTCAAAGCCTTATACACCTCAATTACATCAACACTCCAGAGGCAGCAGTTTACAGAACTTAAGTCATATTTTTGGTGCTTGTCTTTAAAAACATATCAGTTAACAATAATTTATATTTATGGGTTAATTTTTGTGTTTCCTATACTACTAAGACTAATTCTTCCTTAATAATTAACCACTTTGTGATACTAATTACGTATATATCGTATTTTTTTTCCATTATTTTTGTCTCAGTTTATTTTATAAATAAAAAAATCTAAACAAAACGTGTATTATTCTTATTATTATTATTAGACAAGACTTTTGTTATTGTTTTTATTTTTACGACTTGATTTTATTTTTACTACTCAATTTTATTATTGTTATTATTTCATTTATGTGCTTTTATAATTATTTCTTATTATTCGTACACAGGTGCACAGAAGAAAGTAAGGGGGGGGGGAAACTTTGACGCTTTGGCAGACAGGATACTACAAAAACGTTATTACAAAATATTAAAATTTAGGACACTTGAACTATGTGTTACAGAGATTCTACTATATATTCAACAACTATCTTTGCTCAATTTGAATTTGATGATGATGACCATAGGGCCTGTATCGTTTGAGCAAGCTTTGGGCTTGCTCGAAACATATGGGCCTTATATACTTCAAACAGATCCCCTCGCAGGTGCCGAGTTTCCAGACACTGTAATTTGCAAAACTTAAGCCTTTCTTCCTAAGAACAACCCTTTCTTCCATTTACTAATCTTGTTGCCATTCTCTATACTCATTCCAGCAGCTCTACATCCTTCCTAAAAACAGTACTCAAGGTGTTGCCTGACCATTTTCTTATACAAAGAGATAATTACCTCCTTATTCCTGCTAGAAAAATTCCTGTATATCATTGAGAAGACACCATCAGCTACTCTTGCAAACCGTCTGAACTGCTCAAAAAATTCATATCTGCCTGCACAGTTTCCCACCAGTTCCTTTTCATTCTCTACGAACCTGAGTTTAGAACCACAAAGTTGATATTACTGAACGGTCATTGCTACCCATAGGAAATACTTTACATTTGTTAAGGTTAAACTTGATTTTCCAACTCTCAACCCATTTGCTCGACTTCCATAGATCCTGTTGCAGTAGCGTACTGTCATTAATGTCATTAACAAACCTACCGACCTTCATATCGTCTGCAAACTGGACATTAAGCCTGATATACCATCATCAATATCATTAATAAATACCGAAAACAACAATGGACCCAAGACTGAACCCTGGGCGACTCCACTAATAATATAAGTCCACGAAGAGCAGTGTCCATTGATTACCACCCTCCGTCTTCTCCCACTCAGCCATACCTTACATTCCCCCACTCAATCATCTCTTATCCATAGAAGCAACTTGTCCTTAATACCACACTGCTCAAATTTGAACAGCAGTCTTCATGTGCAACAGTATCAGAAGCCTTTCTAAGATCCAAGTATATGATACCAATATTATTATTTGCATCCAGTTCCTTTGTGACCACGTGATATTATCCAATCAAATTGTTCAGACAAGATGTCCCCTTCACAAACCCATGCCGTGTCCGATCTATAACTGAAATCGTGTCTAGATGATCCTACAGTATTTCTTTAAACAGTGCCTCGTTTAATTTCCCCCGAACAGAAGTTAAACTAACAAGTCTGTAATTACTTCTGTCACCCTTTCATCCTCCTTTGTGAAATGGGGTCACATTTGTACATCTCCAGTCCATGGGTACCTGAGTCCAAGGAAGCTCTCATAATTATGACTAAGGATTTGCTTCCTCCTTTAATATAACTGGATAAATCCTATCCACCCCAGGTGCCTAACTTATGCTTATTTTCGACAATTTGCTCTCATTAAACAAAATCATTTAACTTACTGTCAGAGTTTAATACACCTCTGATAATCACCATAGGGCGCCTCCGTAGCCAGGTGGGCAGAAGCAGCAGTGTGTAGCACACGCTTCTCGATTAGACCGGGGTTCGAGCCCGTGCCCTCCAAATACGGAGGATGCGGAAAGGTCAGAGAATGACCACCGCAAATCCCCAGTGCAATATGGCCTTAGTTGCTAATGCTCCTAAAAACCAAATAACAAACAACAAACACGACAATCACCTTATTTCACTTATTTGTTTTACTTATTATAATTAGCCATATGGTGTAAGGAAGCCTGAGGCTTTTGCTGCACCAGACAAAAAAAAAAAAAAAAAAATTTCTGAGTCGCCCCAGAGCGAGCGAGCGAGAGAGAGAGAGAGATAGAAGGAAACCAAGACAAAATAATGATATCCAGCTCAGGACCCTGGGTGTGCGAAGCCCATACTCACTAGATGTGAGCCCCTGGGTGCACTTCGTCAAGACACCGCTGTACAAGTCGAGCCTTCGTTCCACATGACAATATTCATTTTGAGTTTACTCAAAAGTATTAGTTATGCACCCCTATTGCTCACTTAAACACCCTTCACTGCACGCCTGCGAAAAACGGTCACTGCGATGATCTGTAATTACAGCAACCGCCCCTCACAAACACGCAACAAAAGGCACTTAAACACGCAACAAAAGGCACTTAAACATGCAACAAAAGGCACTTAAACACGCAACAAAGGCACATAACTAATACTTTTGAGTGAAAAACGGTTACTGTGAGATAAGTTCTTATTTTTGAATAAATGTTATTTTTGTACTTTTGCTATTTTTACCACACTTTGCTTTATTAGTATTTCGTCAAACCTCTGGGAATAATGCAGGTCTGAACATGGCGAAATTGTCTTTCCATGCCCTTGGATCTAATGTGTGTGTGTGTCCTAGATTTCAATGCGTCAGTGTGCCCTTGGGAATAGTTATATTGTTTGCATACTGTCCTACCATCAAGTGCTTTAAATGCCTCCGATTCGGACACACATCCCATGTCTGTGCCCGACAAGACTTCACCTGTGGCCACTGTGCCGAATGCGGACACACCTACAACAATTGTCCAAACAAAAATCGAGCCCCTAACTGCGCCAACTGCAAAGCAGCAAAAATGGATCGCAATCACTCTGTCCGGGATGTCAAATGTCCAATCTATATAAGGGTATTGAGAACCATCCAGAACAAAACCGACTATGGCTGTACACCATAATCGCCAATCCACCAACGTCCTCAAGTTTCTCCAACTGAATGCCCAAAGAGCCAGAAATGTGGTCGAACAAATTAGAATGAAAATGGATGAAGAATAAATTGATATCCTCTGTGCTCAGGAGCCCTACACCCACAAGGGACGGGTACAGGGCTACCCTCGAGCATATAGGATCATTGAGACAGCCACAGATACTCCATGGGCAGCCATCATTATTAGGAATACTACAATTACAGTCACAAAGATCGACTCGTTATGCACCCCCTTTGGTGTTTGTGCACACATTATCTGCCAACAAGGCTCTCTGCACGTAGGCTAGTTGTACTGCCGACCACAAACTGATATTGCACCCTATATTGAATATCTCCAGTCAGTCATAACTCTCTTACCTTGCAGCAAAATCCTAGTAACGATGGATGCCAATTGTAGATCTCGCTTGTAGCAAAGACGGGTGGATGGCCACGTAGTTTCCCAGAATGGACAGCGATTAGATGATTTCCTTTAATCTTCTCCATTTGAGGTCCTTAACCAACCACATCACCTTTCTACCTTCAGCAATACCCTGTGGGAAAGCAACATTGACATTACCCTCGCCACACGGTCCATAGCACAAGAGTTCTCATCATGGATGGTTCATGAGGCCTGGACCACCTCAGACCACAGGGCCATCTCCTTCCATCTATCTAGACAACTTGATAGTACTCCTCCCATATACCACGACATCATCAGATACTCAACCAAAACAGCTGATTGGAATGCCTTAAAGGACAATATAAAATCAAAGCTACAAATGGATACATCCCAACTAAACCATCTCGATCCACATGAGCACCACTCAATCTTAACAACCACAATCCAACAAGCATGTCAAGAACTATGAAAAAACGTCAGAAGCACCTTAAAGCAGTCCATTGGTGGTGCAGGGAACTAGAAAACCTAAGGCGCCAAGTCCACACTGCCCAAAAAGCCTTCCAGAGAGCGAGTCACTCCTGGCCTCCTGCTGAGGTCCAGGCTCTACGGGAAGTATATAGAAGATATCGTAACGACTACACAAGCCTCATTCGGCAGAAAAGGAAAGTGTCTGGGCAGAACCTTGTGACACTACTGGTAACGCAGATCCTTGGGGGATCGTTTATCGCATTGTTATGAACAAGCTGCCCAGGGGAGAGATGTTAAATGCAACCCTGACTCCCGATGGCAATCCAACACATACATGGGCTGAATCCATGAATAATATTCTGAATGCCCTACTTCAGAATGATGAGAGTCCCATCAATGATGAATAAAAGCAAATTAAACAAGGCAACCAGGCCTTCTCCAACAATAAAATAGAACCTCCTTTCACTTCTGAGGAAATGAACAAAGCACTTGACAGAACAAAAATAAATAAATGCCCTGGTCATGATAATGTTGAGGATCAGGTCATCAAGGAAGCAGCAACACATCTCCCAAACCACCTATTAGCACTGTTCAACAAATTCCTTGCAAAAGGAATTTTCCCTGATTCTAGGAAATAGGAGGTGCTTTGACTCATCCTAAAAGGTCCAGATAAAGATCCTACTCTACCCAAATCTTACCGCCCCATTGCTCTTCTCCCGGTCTTGGGAAAGGTAATGGAGCGGCTGCTTCAATCCAGATTATCCACCTACTACCAGACAGCCAACTTAGACTCTGCAAAGCAGTATGGCTTTAAGCCAGGATGTTCCACTGAAGACGCTATGAACAATCTCCTCAACACAGCAAACTCAACCACAGAAAAATATCGACTGGCTATCTCCCTTGACTTTGCTGGTGCCTTCAATTCCTTCTGGTGGCCCAGCATTGTCAGGAGATTACGTCAACTCAATATTCCACTCAACCTCTACCGCTGTCTCCAGAACTACCTCTTCAACCGCTCAGTAACTGTTCAAACAAATTTTCAGAAAAACCTCCCGACCAGTTGTTAGAGGGTGTCCACATGACTCAGTTCTTGGGCCCTACTTCTGGAATTTAATACTAGATGATTTTTCCTCTTATGGATCTAGGTCCTGTGGACTGCATGGCCTATGCAGATGACATCATCCTCCTTATCAAAGCTGATTCTAGAACTCAGCTTGAGCAAATTGCCTCCCCTGCCTTAACGATCGTTCAAAATTGGGCAAACAACCACAAGTTAGTCATCTCTGGGGAACAAAACGAAGACTATCCTCCTCAAAGGATCCTTGGACATAAGAAGACCGCCCCAAATTAAAATCTCTGGGCAGACATTGCAACTCAAAACAGAACTATAATATATAGGAGTAACCTTCGACTCCCGATTAACATTCTTACCTCCTCATCTTAATTACCTCTCCAAGAAAATACGTCGTTATTCTGCCATGATCGTAAGAATTAGCAGAGCAGACTGGGGTTTGAAGATTGGTTTTGGTTTTATAGGCGCATTAGCTACTAAGGCTATAAAGCGCCTATGGGTTTGAAGGGGAGGACTCTCATGCTACTTTACAAAACCATCTTCTTACCAGTTGTGTGTGCTGTGGTGCAGCCGTATGGTTCCCTCGTGCCATCATTGCACGTAATAAAGCAAAGCTACATTCAATTCAACGTAATATCCTACTCACCGTGACTAGAGCTTGCCGCACAGTCAGTAATCCTGCCCTGCAGGTCTTAGCAGGTACTCTTCCTCTGGACCTGGAGGTTATTCGTCGCGGCCTTGCATACCGCATAAAGGGAGGAATTCCCACCACCATTCTAGATATAACACTCGATCTAGTTAATGACCCAAAAAACGAAATGAAACAGATTTACTCTAAGCTCTTCCAGCATTGGCAAAGATCTTGGGAGCAAACAGCCAAAGGTGAAACAACTAAAAGATTTCTTCCACAAGTTATGATAACTGCACCAAAACCTCCTCCGTGGTACTCACCAGGCCTTCACATCTCGTTCTTCCTCACTGGTCATGGATCGTTTCGGGCCAAGCTGCATGCCCTGGGTCTCACCGATTCTCCTCTCTGCACATGTGGTTACAATGAAGACTGGATTCACCTCATGTATAATTGCCCTCTTTATGATTTACCCAGAAGTCTCCTAATTACCAGAACTGGAAATATACCCAGTGGGCAGGAACATCTCTACATAATTGACGAAACCAACTACAAAGCCTTCACTACTTTTGCCCAGACTGTATTTGGAATTCGTCAAATTCACCTACAGCAAACTGTTCAGCGCACCCCATCTTATAATGAACCCAAAACTCAATTCACAGAACATATCCTGAATGGAAGCAAAGAAAACACCAACAGGATATTGATCTTTATCCTGACCTAACAGGGTTCTCTCGACGTTCACAAAGGAAGTTATCTGACAAACCCACCAACCCAAAAAAGGACTTTTCTACAGTAGACATAAGAACTCCAAGCAATCCTTGAGCTTCATGAATCCATGTGCCTCCTCTCATCCCCTGAGAGAAGATTATCCAAGTCCTCTACCCAGTGTGGGACACTGCTCATTGCCTACAAGTCACCCTTGGCTGAAGAAGATTAAATTGCTGACACTGGGCTCTTACCCAATGCGGGACCCACTCACTTGCTGGCACCTCTTCTCTTCGAGGTGTAGGACAATACTGATTTTCCTACTTGTGTAGGAACTCACATAAATACTCCTCTGGGAGTGGGACTGGCATTTGACTTATCAAATGCAGGGTCATGCTATTAGGCAACCTGACTTTGTGGGTCACTTGACCTCACAATCTTTTCTCTTCTTCCTGAGGTAGGGTGGGCTCCCCCCAAAGGGGAGCCCACCCTACCTGGCCCACTTTTTTCTGCTTACCTTCTTTCTTCTCAATCTCTCACCCCCTCTCCTCTTTCAAAAAAAAAGAAAAAAAAGAAAAAAAAAATATTATTATTATTATTTTTTATATATATATATATTTTTTAAATTTTTTTTATTTTATTTATTTTTTTATATATATATTTTTTAATTATTTTTTTATTTTATTTTTTTTATTATTATTATTGTTATTATTTTTTTTTATTTTTATTTTATCTTTATTTTTTGATCTTATTTTATTTATTTATTTATTATTATTATTTATTGATTTATTTTTATTTTTTATTTATTATTATTATTTATTTATTTTTATTTATTATTATTATTTATTTTATTTTATTTTTGTTTTTTGGCCCTCCCTGGGAAGCTCAGGCTAACCCCGGTTTCGACCAGCCAGAGTTCTCTTCTAACCTTACCTGGTCCGGCTCCCAGTGCCAGTGACGGTAACTAGCGGTCTGTGGTGTTCCACAGACCCTAGGCTAAGCGACCAGATGAACAACATAACCCGTTCTAAGCAAACATAAACATACACTAACATATGCTATCTGGCCTTGACAGTACTGTCATAACCATACACATGGTTATGACAGTACTGACAAACATAAACATACACTAACATATGCTATCTGGCCTTGACAGTACTGTCTTTCTTCACAAGAGATTCAAATGCGGAATTGGGCGAAAGCACCGGTGCAGCCTGTCAAAAATACTATGTCACTATGTTTGCATACTGTAGTGACAATGAATTTTTATAACTGTCCATGTTCCTTAACTTTGTAATTTAATTTTTATCTTGGCAGTCTATCATTTATGGAGATTTTCCCTCCGTGCTGAGTTAGTAGGTCCCAAACGTGGACAGCAGGAGCTTCCCCACCGAAAACTCGAGCTCCTCGCCCAGTAAAACAAGAAAGTCATCCACAGGTCACACTCAATTCAGAGACGTTGCACATTAACAAATGAGCTGGTTCTCTGGGGTACTAATATGAGAGTTTTTTATTTTTTACTATTTTTTATGATCATTTATAGCTTTCGCGTTAAATTCCAATGAACATCGTAGGAGAGCCGTAATTTAGCTTATCAAGAGCTCATAGACCTTTTTCCTATAGGCATATGCCACACTTTTACACCTATAGCATCACGGGTTCCTGAAATTTCCCCTTGATAGATATTCTACTTAACGCGCTGTAATTTGATTCTCTTGTAATTTTTCACGTCAATCTTGTAAAAAGTTACTACAGGTGAGTGTAGCTATTATTAAATAAAATGATTTGGTAACATTGAAAGTTATTTACATTAAGTGTTATTACTGCCAATTATTTTCTTTTTTTCTAATACTCTTTTCACCTTTATTTCCAGATATTACGGGGCACTGTTTCTTTTACTGTGATTTACTTGCCAACCGTGCTGCCTACTTGGTTATGGCGAGAGATCTACCGGAATGGCTTCTTTATAGCTGGATTAAGACGTTATTGCTTATCTTTGAACGCTACGTGGCTTGTGAACAGTGCTGCTCATTATTATGGCTACCAACCGTATGACAAATACATCGAAGCCAGAGAAAATCCAATAGTCTTCCGATTAGGAGAAGGATTTCACAACTACCATCATACATTTCCTTGGGACTGCTCCATTAGTGAATTAGGATGGGTGCTTAATTTTACAACAGCTTTTATCGATTTTATGGCTCTACTTGGAATCGCGTATGATTTGAAATATGCAACTCGTAGTGTTGTTGAAGAGACCAAAAGAAAAACCAACCATTATAATTCCAATTAAATTATATTTAATCGTTTTACCAAGAGATTAGCTTCTCTCTCTCTCTCTAGTTAATTTAGCTTTTAATTAATAGATAACTGAATGGTGTGGTTTAACAATTATTAATATTACCACCTTCCTCCGTAATTATTAGCCTGCTAATAATTGCCAAAATGTTTTTTTTTTTTCTTTTTTTTTTTTTTTTTTGAAAGGTTTCCCACTGCTGGCGTGTTAGTATTAGGCTGAAGCTGAAGATTGTTTGGTTGTTGTAGGGTTTTAGCCACATTGCGCCGTTATTATGTTGTAAATTGCTTGTATTCCGTGGTGCCCCCCTTTTGCACAATGACCACTACTTGTGGTCATTGATTTGGTGGCAATACAGGAACCTTATTGGGCTAGAGTTCCAGGTGAGCAAACATCTAGAATATTTGGTTATCCCTTAACGTCACGAATAATACAACCGGTGCAGGAAGAGCCTAAAACTGGAATTGTGGTCAATAATAGAGATCTAGACGTAGTGGTTGTTCATAGGTTATGCAACCAGTTCGCTACATGTGTTATGGTGGCCTCGGCAAATGTTCAATTCTATTTTATATCTCTGTATTGTGCTCCTTCAATGGACTTTAATAATTGCGTGGATTATTTAGAGTATGTGTTGCTCATTTTAAGACCTAAACAAGTGATTATTTCGACAGACGCTAACGCAAAGTCTCCGTTGTGGTATAGTGCAACATCTGACATGAGAGGTTTATTGCTGGAAGAGTTTTTATCGAGCCATAATTTATTTGTAATGAACAAGTCAAATCAACTGTCTACTTTCTGTGGAACAATGGGTGAATCTAATATTGATTTAACTATAACAACTTCTGGTATTAGACATTGTATTTGCAACTGGAAGGTAATGCCTGATTGGACATCAAGTGATCATCGAGCCATATTGTTTTATGTGAAGAATGTGCCTGATTTAACTGGTACTCAAGATCGGATACCACACATTGTACGGTTTTCATTGAAATCGTTTGATTGGTCCATGTATGACGCTTCTGTTCTTCGGGACTTTTCCTCGGATAAACAACAAGATAGTTCGTGAATCTGCAATATATTTAGCTAATACTATAGAGGATTCAATAGTAAGAGCGGCATATAAGTCAGGTAGGAAGAATGTAATTAAACTAAAATCCTGCCCATGGTGGACAAACGAACTGACTGTCTTACGACAGGCTGTATATCGAGCTAGGAGACAGTACCAGCGGCATCGGAACTGGGGTCATTCTGAGGTAGTTAGATTGCATGAAAATTACGTATCTCTTAAGAATAATTACAAGAGAACCATGGCAACTCGGAAGAGAGAAACCTGGCGATTGTTTGTAAAAGAATCGGGGAGAAATGATCCCTGGGGTTTGCTATATAAGTTGTCAAGAGATAAACTGAGAAGTTTGGAGGTATTTAATACAATTCAAGAGGATTCTACTGAGACTATTGGCTGGGAGGATTCAGTAGATGCAATATTAACTAGGCTGTTCCCGGTTGACGATCCCATCTTAGACTCACAGTGCCAATCCGAACTGCAGAGAAAAAATCAGTATTATGTAGCTAGAGGTAATACCATGGCGTTTACAATAGTTGAACTGGCAGGGGTGTTAAAGAAACTTAATTTTGCAAAATGTCCAGGAATAGATTTGATTGAGAATGCATTTATAGTGAGGTTTTTTAAGTTGATACCTAACATGTTACTTTTGTTATATAATAAGTGCTTAGAGGAAGGACTGTTTCCATTGAAGTAAAGTGTAAAGTGTGTTTAGGGTCAAGCGGCACCAGGGGTTTCCCCCATCTCCGCGTAGTTTACGTTGTGGGTGACCCAGTTGACTGGAAAAGCCAGAGATTTAAAAGTGTATGGACTTTGTATATATTTGATGCCTTGTACCGTTGTTCATCTAGTCATTTAGCCGCCAGACCCCTACAGAGGCCCGACGTTGTCCCACTTTAGCCCCGTGGAGGCAGACCAGGTACTCACTAGAATATAGTTCACTCTGGCAGGTCCTGCCACCTAATTTCCTAAGATTTCAGTGGCTAGGACTTTAAAAAAAAAAAAAAAAAAAAAAAAAAAATCTCGTACGCGTCGCGGGGAGCGCTAGAAGTCCAAAATGTTGGGCAAAATTAATTTAGATTGGTGATTTTAGATTGTGTGGGGCGTGTTCACGTTGCTATCAGATAGAGTGGGGTGAAGGCTGAAGACTGGGGGGCAAATAGACAGAAATATGGAGCCGAAAGGGAAGGCAACTCCAGTTTACAGTGGGGCATGCCCATGCCCCACCAGAGGGAAGCAATAGGGTGGCACGGTGGGGAGGGGACAGTTTACTGTCCCCTCCCCACCTGCCAGGAAGAGGTGAGACAGTGAGCCAGACAAGAGAGCTGGCTCAGGTTGCCAATGTGGCCTGTGTGCATGGGTGGGAGCAAACCAGACCGCACGGTCAGGTCCGCACCATCCAGAAAAACTTGAGGCCCAGCAGAGGCGATCCAATGTTAATTTGGCTGAACAGGTTGTGCAAAATGTCACAGTTGGGAGTCATTCATGGGACTGTTGTCCCGTCCGGTAGTCAATGTTCTGGGAAGTGGAGTTTTCTCACTTCTCATAAGAGTTCCAGTTTTGTCTTGCATGAAGGATCAAGCAGTCAAACCTGACATCTGGTTGGTGGTTTCTAAGAAGCTTTGTTTGACACATCTATTCGAAGTTTGCAGGCAGAGGAATGGTCAAGCGTCTAGCATACAGGTTCTGGGCAAACTTGGTGAACGCTATATATGAGGCTTCATCTGCCAGTAAGTAGTGTTCCCGGTTTTTGGGATTAAGGCGCACTTGAATGATTAATTCAACACGAAGATCTTCATAAAATTCGCAGTCATACAACTGGTGTCCCCAGGTCTCCACAGAGCCACACGTACACATTGGGTTGTTTTCGAGTCCGAGAAGGTGTAATTTGTGGCGAATCGCTCCATGTTCCATTGAAATGGAAGATTGCTTTATTGAGGCTAATTAGGAAGTCTGGGAAACCTTTAATTGAGCCTAAGTCGTACCGTCCAATTGCTTTGTTGGCTAATCTGGGGAAAGTGTTAGAGAGGTTAATGGCAATACGTTTACAAGAATTGTTAGAACGCCATGACATGATTACACCTAATCAGTATGGTTTTACACCGGGGAAATCGTGCGAGGATACTCTTCTGGACTTTCATACATACATTTCAAACACTGATTCAAAATATGAACTTGCTATATATATAGATTTTGAAGGTGCGTTCGACTCAGTATGGTGGGAGGCAGCTCTTTCTCAACTGTGTCGTGCTGAGTGTTCTAAGCAGTTATACAGTCTGTTCAGGAGTTATTTTTCTGAGAGATATGTGACTGTAAGGTCTAAACATTTTCTCCTTCAAAGACAAATCACGCGAGGTTGCCCTCAGGGCTCTATATTAGGTCCTTCCATTTGGAATTTGGTGCTACAGAACTGGTTGGTTCGACCACAAGTAAATTGTCACGTGATAGCTTTTGCTGATGATGTCACATTAATTGTGGCAGGTCGATCACGACACGATTTGGAGCAAAATGCAAACCGTGTAGTAAATGATATTAATACCTGGGTACAAGGATTTAAGCTTACCATTAGCCCCCAAAAGACCAAAATGATGCTTTTTAAAACAAAACTTGATTTGGGACGACCGCCGCAAATAAAATTAAATGGGAGACAGCTGACTATGGTTTCTGAAACTAAATACTTGGGGCTCATTATTGATCACAAGTTGTCTTATTATGCGCATATAACACATCTACATAGCAAGATCAGGAAATTTGCCGGTTATATTATAAGAGTATCAAGAGGAGATTGGGGTGTGTCCAATAAAACTTTATTTTTATATTATAACGTGGTGTTTCTGTCTATGGTTACGTATGCAGCGGGAGTTTGGTCTCACAGAGTGGCTCTTGTTAGATTTCAGGCTAAATTAAACTCGCTACAAAGAACAATGCTTCTCAGTATATTAAGGGTATGTAGAACTGTAGCTACGACTGCACTTCAAGTGATGGCTGGGGCAGTCCCCTTGGATTTGTTCGTGGCTTATCGAGGGCTGTGCTATGGCATTAAGAAGAAAATATCTACTAGACTTGTTGATATAGAAGTTGACGTAAATTCTGACATTAAGAGGGAGAAGAGAAGATGTTTAAACGAGATTGTTAACTTGTGGCAAACAAGATGGGACACTGTATCTTCTGGTCGAGTGACAAAGAAATTTATTCCTGATGTTACCTTTTTAAGTGACAGAACAGTTCGAAGCTGGTTTACACCAAGTTTACAAACATCATTTTTAGTAACAGGTCACGGCTCGATGAAAGCGAAATTATTTCAGTTGGGACTTTCGGATACAGATCTCTGTTTTTGTGGTGAGGTTGAAAGTTGGCACCATATATTATATGTGTGTGCAATTTATGATAATGTCAGGGAAATAATCAGGGAAATCATTGCTGAAAATGAGTTAGGTCGGGAAGAGGTGTTCTTATCTAATAGGAGTGTATTTCAATTATTCCAGGATTTTGCAAAGGGAGCCTTTGAACTGAGGAAACGCCTGTTAAACACTTGAACCAAAATAGTGTGTTGAAAACATTACCGAAGTGTGTCCAGAATGCCCAAGAGACTAATGGTGATGATGAGGAGGATTTTTTTATTATTATTATTATTTATTTATTTATTTAATTTTATTATTATTATTATTATTTTATTTTATTTTTTTTATTTATTTATTTTATTTTTTTTATTTATTTATTTTCTTTTTATTTATTTATATATATATATATACATATATATATATATATATATATATAAATTGGTTGATCTATCGGAGAATGGAGGGGTGGTTTGGTTCTTCGATATTTCTGCCTTTGCGATGAGTTGTATGACGATTGAAATGCAGCGATTCCATGACCATTATTGTCCTCGTGGTCCTCTGTCGATATGGGGCATGATGGTCAGTCTATCATTTTGATCTATTATTTTGATATTTTAGTTTTTTGGTAGTTTCTTTAACCCTTTTTTGGTGATATTTCACGTCTTTTGGAACTGGTACCTTCGAGGGGGGTACCGCTATATTATTTATAATTGGCATTATTTTAAATTTACATCTTTTTTATTAATTGGGTTTAATGACTTAATTGACTAAATTATACAGGGGATTATCGACTACCTTTTTGTCCTATTATCTCTACTTTCGCTTCCCGGTTTGTTTATTTTATATTATTTTGCGTTTCGTTTCGCTCTGCATTATTGCCGTACTACTGGCTGATGTTTTTATTTTAAATATCATATTTATTTTAATTATCAGATATAATTGGGCATTAACCCCAGGGGCTCACATCTGGTGAGTATGGGCTTGGCCAACCCAGGGTCCTGAGCTGGATATCATCATTCTTCTCTTTCTTGGTGATTTCTCTCTCTCTCTCTCTCTCTCTCTCTCTCAGGGTAACTCAGGAATTTTTTTTTTTTTTTTTTGGCTGGTGCAGAATAAGCCTCAGGCTTCCTTGCACCATAAAGCTAATAATAATAATAATAATAATAATAATAATCATGTGGAGGATATGCATTTGCTGCCTCTAATGATAGCTACATAGCCATATTTATTTATTTTTATTACTTTTGCCTAACTTTTACCTCACATAATATATATATATATATATATATATATATATATATTTTTTTTTTTTTTTTAGCTCTGGATTGGGCCCCCCCAGAGGATTTTTTTTTTTTTTAAAGTGTTGTTGTCTCATAACCTGAGACCTTATGCGTCCCATCTACTAGAACTGGCCCACCTTCCCGTGGTGTGGACGAGTATCTAGAAGCAGCCTTCCTGGTGATAGCTGCTTCTGGGTAGCCAAGAGGTCAGCATAACAACATAACATGCATTAAACTAAATGAACATTGCACTATATTACACGCTGGCCTGTTTTGCAGATCTGTTCAACGTACAAAGAAACGAGGTGGATTTGAACGGACGTTCTAGGAGCCACCCTACCTATACACACACATGTCCACATGTTCACATGTATTCCGTGGTAGATTTGATGTTTTCCGGACGACAAACCCCGAGCTTCCACGAGAAAACCATGCTATTCCCGTACGAGACCAACCAACTCAGCCACAGTGTGAACAAATACCCGTAAAAATTCCTTGCTTCTTTGAAAGTATTCGAACTTAGGTCTTTTCGATCCGGTGTGAGGAGGGTGGTGGTTATACCAACTGTGCTACCCACAAAGGGGGGAAGCTGAAGCCCTCGCGAGGGGGAATCCCCCTTCCTCACATAATCCAAGCATATGCCATTTGTCACAGCACACTCTTAGAGAATGACAAATGGCATCTCTATAGATTATATCAGGAATTTTCTGAATAACCCCTCATCTGTCAATGTTGATGCAAAATACTGATTAAATATGTTAGCTACCTGAGCAGGATCAACAAAAGTTGAACCAGCGATATCAAGTGGACGAATATGATTCATCCCCTTCTAGGGTTTACATAAGTAAAGAACTCTTTGCTGTGTTTCTTTGCATCTTTTGCCAAAGATTTCTCATACTCTGCCTTTCTCTGCCTAATCTCCTTTGTGAATTGATAACAGACCAGCTTATATCTACCATAGATTTCTGTGTCACCTGATAAATTATATGTATCCCATGAATTTTTCTTCTCTTCCACACGGCTCATTAGTTCAACTGACATCTATTTAGGCCTAAACCTTGAACAATCTGTGTGTTTAATACGGAAGCCGTTTTTTTTTTTCCGCAGTCAGTGTGAACGATAGGCTTAACCTTTCGGGCTGGAATTGGTCTCAAATTGAAGATATTTCGTCCTAGGTGGGCAGATAATTGTTAAACTTTCAAAATACCGAAGAGATCTATTTTACAGAACGGGCCCAATTTTGTTCTACAAAGAAGAATAGGTCAACATTCACTTCATACTAGCTGTTGTTGTTTGGTTTTTAGGAGCATTAGCAACTAAGGCCATATTGCTCCGGGATATGCGGTGGTCATTCCCTGACCTTTCCGCATCCTCCGTATTTGGTGGTGACGGGCTCGAACCCCGGTCTAATCAAGAAGCGTGTGCTACACACTGTTGCTCTTCCCACCTGGCTAAGGTGGCCCTTCACTTCATACATGGCGCGATAGGAACATGTTAACTGGTAAACAAACAGTTGTCTAAGTTATTATTATTATTATTATTATTATTATTATTATTAGCTATAAGGTGCAAGAAAGCCTGAGGCTTATGCTGCACCAGCCAAAAAAAAATCCCGTTACCCTGAGAGAGAGAGAGAGAGAGAGAGAGAGAGAGAGAGAGAGAGAAGTAGAAGGGAATCACCAAGAAAGCAAGAAAGAGAAGAATGATGATATCCAGCTCAGGACCCTGGGTTTGCCAAGCCCATACTCACTAGATGTGAGCCGCTGGGGTACTTCATAGGGCACTTTTTTCTGATTAACGATTTGAACTTGTAACTATTTAACTGATTAACAATTTACACGTTCACACAATAGTGTCCTTTGTTATGAAAAAAAAAAAAAATAACATTAAAACTCTGCTACTAATTGCGATATTTTCGCAACGGGTACAGCTAGCTGTAGTCATTGGGCACGATAGACCTAACCGATTTGGTCTAAAATTAAAGATATTTCTAACCTAAGTGTGCAGAAACATGGAAGAATATAAAAATTCCGACAATAAAAAAAATCCAAATATATTTTTTATTTTTTTTATTTTTTTTATTTACGTATCGGGCCAATTTTCTCTTCTAGCACTGCTTACCTTAAAAGAAATAACAGATTTATTTTACAGAAATAAGAAAAGAAACGATGCATACCGGCTTACCTGCTCACTATCAAACACGGACTACATTTCTTTAGGACAGACAGAAAAAACTCTACTACCAATTGCGAAATTTTCGTAAGGCGTAAGGTACTATTTCTTAATCGTTATGAAAAGAGTAGTAGCATTCAAGGTTAAATCTTTGAATGCATCCCATTTAGAATTTGCTGTTTGTAACATCATTAATTGGTTCTCCTGTATAGAATTTAAAAACTGTCTCAGACCACAATTGTCACCTTTGCGAAAGCAAAAACCATTACCCCTGTTGAAAGATACCTTTCAGTAAATCCCACATAAGCACACTGTGGTCAATGCCACATAGTGGTTCCTTTATCTGCAGAGACCAAACGTATGAAGAATCATTACTAATAGATCAAGAGTACTACCCTCTCTGTTTCCTCTCGAACATGCTGCTCAAGAAGACAATTATCCAATAAATCCACAAAAGCCTTGCTAGTGTGTGAGTGACCAACTCACAAGTAGCAACCAATACCTGGGAAATTAAAATCCCCTATTATAAGACACTTTGATCTACTGGCCCACATTATTTCCCTGTACAGTAGTTCATTGTACTCATCAGAGTAATTAGGCCTATAACACATACAACTCCCGGTTTTGCTTTCCCAGTGCTTCACACTGGGAAACCAAAACTGAGTTTGTCACACCAAACCGATTCAAACTGTTTGTCACACCAAACTGATTCACTGGGAAAGCAAAACAGTTTGTCACACCAAACTGATTCAATATTGCTCTGTCCACCCATGTCAACTGGCTGCACTTCCTCGATTTTATGTTTCTTAACATAAAATTTTATGTATCCTTTCTGTACAAATTGTACTCCCAAAAATTCCAATTCTGCATTCTTTATATCTGTCTGACACCACGTCTTTGAAATCTCAACAATAACTGCCTTTGATGTTTTGACAACACCCCAAATCCACTGAATTTATTAACTAAATTCCTAGCTTGGTGAACATGTAAGTATACATGCACCTGTTCTCATTCTTAGCTACCCTAACACAGCCCATATATTTACTTGTTCCACGATGAATCCCAGCAGTCTCTGAAATCCCCCGCACCTTGTTTTCAAGGCTGCTGCTGATTCCAATAAAAACAGTGCAAGAATCACTTTCACCTCTGCCAGCGCCTCTTGTTAATCTATTAGTCCGTGTATCCCCCCCAAGCTGGCAGTTTTCCAACCAACTAACACTGCCTCGATAGCATCAAATATTCTCGCACCGTCTCTATTTAAGTGACGGTGCAAGATTCTCTCTCTCCCCCCCCCCGGCAGACATACCCTGGTCCTGTACATCCTATCCTTTTTGCATAACATATTCGACGTTTCCATGACAATAGTGTCACCTACAAAAACGAGAACCTGTGTACCAGGGCATTCTGTCTTGGGGATTGCCGTTGTGTTGCCGTTGTTCAAGTGCAAGCTCTGGCGTTGATGTGGACAGCTGGGAGTTTAATGGCCCCTCAATTTACATCCTTCGAGGTTTTACCCTGTTTTTCAAGCTCTCAAATAGGACCATGACAATGCTGAGTTGGCGCCTGATTTACTCGCACTCTTTACATGGGGGCACACGCAAAGACATTCCCCTTGGTAATACCATGTACCGTTCCTAAGAGTCCACAAACATCAAACAAGCAGTACATTCCAAAAGGCTGTGATTCAAGGGACAACCAATTCCCTCAGTTCTCTCCTCAGCTACAACATTCCCACTACCTCGAGACTTTTGCTTTACTGCTTTGGTCTGATGTATGATTTCGATTCAATTTCAATACAATTAAAAATATATAACAATAAAGATATATCCCATTCAGTAATAATATTATAAAAAAATATATATATATATATCTGTATATGCTCTTTTTACACTATGCCATTTTTACACTACTATCAGTAGTTTTTTCGTTTCAGAGTTATCTGTGATGTATTTACACCGATATTATACAGATAATTTATACTCTTGAACATATGATACCTTGCATCATATGTTCGAATTAGAGTTTGACTTAAACATTATCATGTACACCTTTTGGCATCTCTCATATTGTGGGATTATTTTCACAACTGGATTGTCTTGTCTGCAATACCAGGGTACCTGTTCACCCACCGACGAGAGGCCAATTAGCCTTGAAAGGCCAGTATCACTGCTTAATACAGATTATAAACTGTATGCCAAAGTACTAAACGCCCGATTCAAACAGCACTTGGGGCACATTATAGGTCCCAATCAAACATATGCAATCCCAACAAGATCTATGATGGCAAATCTATCATTTCTAAAAGATTTGCAAGCATACTGCAATCAGAAACAATACAACATAGTGATGGCGGTACTTGATTTAGCAAAGGCCTTCGATAAACTCTCCCATGAGTACCTAAGGAATTTGATGCATACAGTCCAAATGGGGTCTTTGCTTAGAACAGCTATCATAAGTCTGTACAAAGGGGCACAAACTACTCTCTTGATTAACGGCTATAGCTCAGAGAAAATAAAACAGGAACGGGGGGTTAAATAGGGGTGCCCACTAAGCCCTGCACTATTTTCATTGGCACTGGAACCCATATTGAGGCAATTAACCATTTCTAAAAACATCAGGGGGGGGGAGGTTCATCTTCCTGGTCCGCACTCTGATTGCAAATACGTAGCACTTGCGGATGACATGATCCTAACCCTAGCGGATAGCAGTTCCTTACAAAGACCGCTGGATACTTTCAGTCATTTTAGCCTATCAAGTGGTCTGTGTCTAAACAAAAGCAAGACCAAATGCCAACAGTAGAGAATTGAGGCTCCAGTACAATTGCCACCAGGCCTCACAGTCTCGACAGCACCTATAACCATTCGGGGGTATCTTTTGCAAAATGTCCGGTAGCATCGTCCCTGCAATTACTAGACTCTTGGGAGGACGCTCTGTCAGAGTGGAATCTGTGGATGCTATATTTCTCCGGAAGAGTGTGCATTATGTGGATAATTCTGGTACCGATCCTGATGAACATTGTGCCATTCACGTCATTCAATTAATGCACAGAGAAAGTTAACCCGAGGACTATTTAAGTTTTTCTGGAGCAGTAGACAACAAGAAGTAACGCAGCAGAGGCTACACAGCAGGAAGTGTGAGGGGGCTATGCAGTACCACGGTTAAAGTGGTTGAGATGGGCATATGTGCTAAAACCGACTAGACTGTCCTATGGGGAGCCCATGTAGCGGCTGCCTTAGTAAAGTATAATATGGGGAGGTTCACTGAATTGCTAGGAAAGGAACATACTGGTCCAACAGTATAGATAATAACACCTTTTTACAAATTAGTAATCAAGCATTTACAAGAATTATCTGCAAGGGCCTTATACATGGGAAACAAGCTCAAGATTTCAGAAATTTATTGGAAGTTATCCGATATAAATGTACCGGCAGTACGGGTGCCACGAAGCTGGCTGAGACTGGACACAACTCAGATGTGGAGTAACCTACATCACCACATAGGTTACGAGTCAGGAAGAGACCTGGCATAGAAAATAATACATGGACATCTGCCAGTGGAGAAAAATAAAGCCAAATTCCGGAGGCATATGAATGTTGAGTGTCTATATTATAAGGCGTGTGAAACAGTGGAACACACATTTTTCTCTTGTCCGGTTACTCAGCGCATCTGGATTAGTGTGCATAAAACAATGAAAATACCGCGCTTGACTAGGGAACAAGTACTATTTCTATAGTTTCCAGCCCCGATTTCCAGAGCAACGAGCATCCTGATATATACCTCCTAAATGAAGGTAAATATCAAGCTTGGAAAATCAGGAAAAGAAAAGAAAAGAAGAAGGCTCTGCGGCGGATGTGTCAAAATGCGCCCTTTGAACGATGCATGCTGCAATAAGAAGATTCTAGGTACTAGAGTTACTCCAACTCGGAAGGCAAAGATTTTTACAGTTATGGTGCTTCCCCACACTTCTATGTTGACTAATAGATAATAACATATATGTGCAGCTTAGATGGTAATGATCAGTCTAGGCTAGGGGTGTTACATATCAACCAGATTAGCTTAGTTATTAGGGGATAGGGACTCAAGGCGGCTAAGCTTTGAAAGCTGAGGTGGTAAAAGGAGTGTGTAAGAGGGGGGATGACCCTAGAACCCATATAGGGCAAGCCTACTCCAGGCCGCCGCCAACTTAGTGGTCACATGGACTGGGCCTTCCTCGGAGTGTGTCAGTGGACGAGTGAGCAGCCCAATTGGGTTGAGTCATATAGAGATGAGTGAATAAGGGCGCTGTCCTTTTTTTTTTTTTTTTTTTTTTAAGCCATACAGGCCACTAGATAGTTCCAAAGCAGGACTAATAAAGGGTCCCTGAAGGGTTAATTCCATAGAAATATCCGGAAACTGGAAAGCACGTCTGGTCTAACCAGTATGCCTATCTACCCACTGATGAAGGCTAAAGAGCCAGAAACGGCACAAGAGGAACGGAAGATCTTAATCATCTTTGCAGGACCCTGACTGGGTAACAACAGTCCCCGTCAGGGGGACGCATTGCCCGGCCGGGGCATGGAGCTCTGAGTTCGTACGAATTATAACTAATTACCCCTTTCATTCTTCTACGGCATCTTTTCCTCTCCCTCTCTTACTATCACTTTCCTACCTGTATTTTTCTTTGCTCAGTATTATAGGGATATCGAGGATAGTTGATATCTTTATCCCATACCATATTTCAAAACGGTGCCGTGTTGGTGGTGGTGCCCACTGAGAATAAGTATCAATAGTCTTCTCTTTTAGTGAAGCGTTACTTATTCGAGGAAATGAAATACACGGCAACTTTTTGTGAAGGGGGTGCACAATATGAGATACAGATAAAATGATGCCCTTTTTACATTACTAACAGTAGTTTTTTCTTTTAAAAGTTATCTATGATGTATTTGCACCGATATTAAATAGATATATTTTTATATATAATGTATATATTTCCGTATCGGGGGTTATCTCCTACAGAGATACGTTATATGAATTTCTTATCTCCTATCTTGTTCATATATATAAGTTAAGCCGCTGTATAACGATTTAGATGTCACCTACGTTACATTTTATAAAGTCTAAGTGGTTATACAGTGGCGAACAAAAAACTGCATCACTTGTGAATTTTGCAAATAAAGTGTTTCGCACTGCATTGTGGGTTGCAAATACTGTATTTTCGAAATGCATTTGTTGGTGGGATATATATTTCTGTGAATGAAATCAAATAAAAAGATTACACCTGATATACCTAATTGCCATATACTGTATATCTTCCCAAAGGGTAAAAGCGTAATTAATGGAAATATGTGAAATCATATAAGTGGCAATCATTACAACCAAACATACATTTCATATCATTTTCTTAACTATTTTTAACTAATAGCTTAACTTAACTATTCTTAACTAATAGCATAAACTCTCCTCCCTTCCTGCGCGCTTGCGCGAGTTGATGTATGTCGTGTTCGGTTATGCTCTTCATAGTTAGCAAGTTTTAGTTACTTATCCTTGACCGTACAGCATGATTCAAATACCAATAGATTCCTCTTCTTCCGCCCAACACGGATGAGCCATCATCTCCATCATCAAACAAACAGGTACTTCATGTTTTATACTTTTTTATGCTATTGCTGCCATTATATTAGCTCTAACCCGTATACAGCCAGCAAACACTAGTGTCCTAAAGGCATATGACGACATCGTGGTCAACCTTGAGAAATCACAAAGCCCTGCGCTGCTGAACCCCCAGGGTACGTAAAACTCTCCTATTCTTTCAACTTTAAAAACTCCCCTCTCAGAAGAAATACAGTTGCATCAATACTAATCCTCAGAAGTGAACATAAAGGCACCGTATAATCCGTCTTATTACGAACCCCCCCCCCCCAGACAAACCATTGTCAAGAGAACACCTAAAATACAAGCGGTTTTAATTCTTCGCAGAAAAGTAATTAGTCGGACAAATTTCAACCTAAAGGCAAAGTATGGCGGAATCAGAAATTTCGACAAGCCCTCCCACGTGCTTCCGTTGTAAAGTAGATCAGGAAGCAGTAATCCAATGTACGTCGTGTCGGCAATTTTACTGCACGACCTGTACCAAATGTGATATAAAGCGGTTCAACAAGCAGCGACGTCAAAAGTATATCTGCCCATTCTGCAAAGAAAGTAAAGAACAAATGACAAATGCAACGGAATATGTGGATATCCAGAATGACACGGAGGTTGAAAATAAACAAACAAACGTCCAAACATCAAATTTTAATCAGACTCACGCTGCAAGTCAAACTGACTCAGTAGCGGTAACGGATTGTGAAATGGACTCAGAGGTCTGCAGGCGCCTCCGTAGCCAGGTGGGAAGGAGCAGCAGTGCGTAGCACACGCTTCTTGATTAGACCGGGGTTCGAGCCCGTCACCACCAAATACGGAGGATGCGGAAAGGTTAAGGAATGACCACCGCATATCCTGGAGCAATATGGCCTTAGTTGCTAATGCTCCTAAAAACCAAACAACAACAACAACAACAGAGGTCTGCATTCAACAACCAATCATCGCAACACATGAAAATCGTGTGGAATGCAGGAAAGAAAGCCAAGGGGAAAGTGCCCTCCTTAATGATGAGCAAAACAGGTTCCTGAAAAACATTAATGGCATCTGTACAGAACACATGAAATTGTACCACATGCAAACTGCAGAATTTCTGGAAAACATAATATGGAAACTCACATCGATCTCTGACAGCCTGCAGAATTTACCTGAAGAGAACCGGCAGCTTCGTGTACAGAACAATGACATGAAACAAGAAATAGGTCTCCTAACCAATCAAGTGTGTCAACTAGCAACCTTATTTATGCCCAATGAAAACAGTATATCCAACAACGTCCCACACAACATGGCTCAGGGAACCTCCGAAAACAAGCCACAAGAAGTAGAATTAATACATGATTTCAACGCGAAAAGGAATTATACTCCCCAATTTATGTATAATGCAATGCCTCATATGCCTTTCACCCTTAGCCCAATGGCAGCCGTAACACAAGGAGATAAGAATCAGCTTAATAGCAGAGATGCAGGGCTGAATGACTGTAACTCACCCAAACCTGCATCTAATAACACTGGGGGTAGCCACTCAAAGACGTCTCAGGTGACCCTCTCCACAATACCACTAAATCTAAAAGGTTAAAGGAGACAATCCGTACTGGAAAGGGTGCATCAAGACCCACATTTGCAGAAGTAGTCACCGGCAAAACAGATGCTGAGAATAACCAAAAGATCCCACCAGCAGGGCTCATAGGCAGCCTCTACTCCTTGGCATCTCTCACCAACCAACATGTTCACTCAAAACAAACCCGGATGACATATTCAACATATCAGAACATGGAACATGGAAGACAATACGGCAATAGTGATGACGCAGAACTTTCCTCCAAGGGGACTCTTGCTAATTCGCACAATATCACGAGGGGAATGCCAGAGGTGTATTCAACTCTAGCAGTAAGCTACAGAATCTTGAAATAACTGGGAGTAAAGTGGAGGAGAAATTGTTGAAGATAAACACAAGAAAGGCACCCGGGGTGGATGGGATCTATCCAGTTATATTAAAGGACGCAGCAAAGGAAGTAAGCAAACCCTTAGCCATAATTATGAGAGCTTCCTTGGACTCAGGGGAGGTACCCATAGACTGGAAATGTGGAAATGTGACCCCAATTCACAAAGGAGGATCAAAGGCTGACACAAGTAATTATAGACCTGTGAGCTTAACTTCTGTTCCAGGAAAATTAATGGAGGCACTGGTTAAAGAAGCACTGCAGGATCATTTAGACAAGACTTCAGTTATAGCTCGGCCACAGCATGGTTTTGTTAAAGGGAAGTCTTGCCTGACCAATTTGATTGGATACTATGATGCAGTCACAAAAGAACTGGATGCAGGGAATAGCTTTGATATTATATACTTGGATCTTAGAAAGGCTTTTGATACTGTTGCACATGGAAGACAGCGGCACAAATTGGAGCAGTGTGGCATTGGAGGCAAATTGCTGCTATGAATAAAAGGGTGGTTGAGGGGGAGAAGACAGAGAGTGGTAATCAATGGACACTGCTCATCGTGGACTAATGTTATTAGTGGAGTCCCTCAGGGCTCAGTGTTGGGTCCATTATTGTTTTCTGTATTTATAAATGATATTGATGATGGTATATCAAGCTTAATGTCCAAGTATGCAGACAATACAAAGGTTGGCAGGGTTGTCAAGGACACTACTGACACTGTGCTGCTGCAACAGGATCTGGAAAGGTTGAGCAGATGGGCTGAGAGGTGGCAAATGAAGTTTAACATTGACAAATGTAAAGTACTACACATGGGAAACAGCAACCCCAGAGCAACGTATCAACTCTGTGGTACTACACTGACAGTGGTAGAGAATGAAAGGGACTTGGGGGTGGTTGTGCAGGCAGATATGAAGTTCTCTGAGCAGTGCAGACGGGCTGCAAGAGTATCTCATGGAGTATTGTCAATGATATTCAGGAATTTTTCCAGGAGGGATAAGGAGGTGATTATTCCCTTGTATAAGGCAATGGTCAGGCCACACCTAGAGTACTGTATACAGGTCTGGAGGCCTCATTTCAAGAAGGATGTAGAGCTGCTGGAACGAGTACAGAGAAGGGCAACAAGATTAGTGAATGGAACAAAGGGGTGCTCTTACGAAGAAAGGCTTAAGTTTTGTAAATTACAGTGTCTGGAGACTAGGCACCAGCAAGGTGATCTGATAGAGGTGTATAAAGCCTTGAATGGGTTGAGCATGCTCAATGCTAATGGGATTCTTCCTCTAGCCTAGAATAATCACCTGAGAGGGCATAAATTCAAATTGAGGAAAGACAGATGTAGGATAGACGTGCGGAAATTTGCCTTTAGCCAGCGGGTGGTTGGTTGGTGGAACAGACTCCATCCCTTGTCGTGGAGGTTGATAGCCTAAATAAGTTTAAGGCTCAGCTGGACAGGTATTTTGAACGAACAGAGGGGTGAAGTGGAAGTGGGTTTTTTTTTTTTTTTTTTTTTGGCTGATGCTGCATAAGCTTGCTTTCTTGCATCAAATGCCTGTCCTAATGCTAGTGCTAATGCTAATGCTAATGCTACACCCTGATCCATCAGCTGTATCAGTGAAGTAGTGTTAGGAGGCAGAAAAACACATTTAATTCTCCCATCCCTGCTAACTAACCTCTCAGCATTAGGGTGAGCAGGTGCATTATCTAGCAGTAAAACAGCCTTTATTTCATTAGAAGGAATTTTCAGCACATCTGTCTGATGTGTGATGCTATCAGATATAAAAAAAAAAAAAAATCACAGCAGTTCAGACTCGTGGTCGAATCTTTATATCTCGACTGGAACCGACTACTAAACCAGACAGCATTAAGGCCATGTTTACAGAAGTACATGGGATGAATATTGATGTGAGACAGAGAAGAACCAGGTATCCAACCTACGCCTCTTTCATCCTTACCTGCCACCCAGAGAAGATGAGCTTCGTACTGGATCCAAGGCTATGGCCCTCTGGAACACTCGTCAAACCATTCCTAGATCAGAAGCCAAGAACCGCAATACACCATCGACATCAACGTGAAACGCAATAGCAATTAAAGCTACCAAGCTCCCAAGCCAACAAAACGCATGAGAAATCAAATAACTTCGCTGAAAACAAACTTACCATAGGATGGGTTTGGGTTTTGGTTTTATTGGCGCATTAGCTACAAAGGCTAAAATGCGCCAAGACCAGGTCATTTGTAAAAAACATTTAAACTTTCAGTGACCTAATTAGTTAGGTCACTATGTCAAAAGGTATAGCAAATATATAAAAGAAAAATGTAAAAATTTTATATACGAGTAAAAATATTTATTGATTTTAAAAAGCTAAAAACAGCAGACATTGTCAGATAAAATTTGACTGAGTGTA
Organism: Mastigoproctus giganteus; assembly: GCF_048544385.1. NCBI lineage: Eukaryota > Metazoa > Arthropoda > Arachnida > Uropygi > Thelyphonidae > Mastigoproctus > Mastigoproctus giganteus. The sequence goes on along the minus strand of NC_143584.1, from coordinate 100,821,823 downwards.
TATGGCTCAGTCAGATGGTTAAAAGCGGTAAAACGGATATTGCTAAAATCTGGACAGTCAATTAAAAGGTGTCTGATAGTTAAAACTATGCCACAGGACACACACATAGGACAGTCATCTGCCCTCAGCAGAAAAGAATGTGTAAGATGACTGTGTCCTATTCGGAGGCGAGCTAGAACAACTTCCTCCCTACGATTCCTGCGCAGACTACACTGCCACGTTTCAATTACAAGCTTTATACGATATAATTTATTCGCAGTCTGTCTATTCCACGAATCCTGCCATTGGGAATGTATCTTTTGATGTAATATTTGCCTGTAGTCTGTATAGGGGACTAACAGGCAACGGTTATTATTGGGAATTGCTGATTTGGCTGCGGCGTCAGCCAAATCATTTCCCCTAATCCCAATGTGGCTGGGAATCCAGCAGAAGCGGATGTCATATTCGCGTTCATGGAGAACGTGAATCGTCTGCTGAATGCTAGACAGAGCTGGATGAGGATTATATCTCACAGATATTAAAGCCTGTAACATGCTAAGAGAGTCGGAATATAAAATGAACCGTTGGTATTGGCATTTACTAATATGATCCAAGGCTAACTCTACAGCGTGCAGCTCTGCAGTAAATATGCTGCATTCAGAGGGAATCTGCTCTGATATAGTGCTGTCTGTAAAGACAGCAGCAGATCCCACATATGATTCCGATTTCGAACCGTCTGTGTAGACTGGCGCGAAGTCGGAATATTCAGTTCGGTGTGCTGAATGAAGCTGCAGGTAGACACATGATGGAGTGTCCGACTTTCCCCAGTTTATAAGCGACAAGTCGCATGCCGGGACACGAGCATGCCAGGGTGGAAAGGGTTGCTTTGATGTTTGGGCAACCTTGTCTACCTTGATATTAAGTTCATTGAGTAGCTCTTGGAGACAAATACCAAAAGGACGATTGGCAGTCTTACGGGTATTGTACAAGTTTTCCCATCGTGGCTCAAAAACGAAGGGCCATGTAGGATGGTCTGGCAGGGATTTCCAGTTTTAAAGCGTACTTTAAAGACAACTGCTTACGTCGAAACGATAACGGTGGTTCGTTTGCTTCGACGTATAAACTCTGGACAGGAGATGTTCGAAATGTTCCAGTAGCGATACGTATAGCCTGATGATGGACAGGATCCAGCCATCGAAGTACACTGTCTCTGGCTGAAGAATATACTTGGGACCTATAATCTAATTTGGATCGCACAAGTGCACGGTAAAGCCGTAGAAGGGTGCATCGGTCTGCACCCCAAGATAAGGAGAGCGAGCGGAGCATATTAAGGGCTCTTGTGCACTTTGTGCGGAGTTGACGAATGTGATCCAAAAAGGTCAATTTTTTATCGAATATGAGTCCCAAGAATTTTGTGTTCGCTGCTACTGGAATAGCATTTTGTCCGAGCCTTAATTCAGGTTCAGGATGAAGATTACGCTTGCGACAAAAGTGTACGCAAACGGTCTTCTCCGGCGAGAACCTGAAGCCATTAGCAAGTGCCCAGGAATTCAGACTATCAATGGCTTTCTGCAGTTGTCTTTCAATAACCCTCATGTTGCACGACTGGCAAAAAATGCTAAAGTCATCAACATAGAGGGCACTGTTTACAGTTGGAGGAAGTTGTTCTGTGATGGAATTTATTTTGATGGCAAAAAGCGTGACACTTAATACTGATCCTTGTGGTACTCCCTCCTCTTGGCTAAAGGAGCGAGAGAGTGAGGATCCCACACGAACTTGGAACGATCGATTGGCTAAAAAGTTTTGAATAAAAAAGGGCAGATGCCCTCTTAGGCCTAGGCTATGTAAATCTTTTAAAATGCCAAATCTCCAAGTTGTGTCGTACGCTTTCTCCATGTCAAAGAACACCGACACCAAGTGTTCGCGTTTTAGGAAAGCATCCCGGATGGATGCTTCCAATCTAATAAGATGATCCAAAGTGGACCGGTTCCTTCGGAAGCCGCACTGGATGCTGGAGAGAAGGTCATTTGATTCTAAATACCAAATTAAACGAGAATTCACCATTCTCTCCAGGATTTTGAACAGACAGCTAGTCAGAGCAATAGGACGATAATTGGTGGTGACTTTTGGATCCTTTCCTGGCTTAGGAAAGGCAAGAAAACGATTGCCTTTCGCCAGGAGTCCGGAAACTGCCCTTCAGTAAAGATTCTGTTATACAGAAGGAGCAGACAATCCATAGATTTTGGTGAAAGATGTTTAATCATTTCATAATGGATGCCATCTGGTCCAACGTCACTTGCTTTGGAAAGAGCGAGGGCTCTTTTCAGTTCCTGAATAGTGAAATCCCCGTTGTAGGGATAAATTAGATTTAAAGCAGCTAAGTGCCTGTTTTTCGATTTTATATTTCAGGACCAGGAACTCTGGGGAATACGAAGATGTTGCAGAGATATTAGAGAATGTTTCCCCAAGAGAATTAGCTATTGCAGTTGGATCTGAAATAGCGCATCCATTATAATCTAGGATTGCAGAAGGGTGGGATGTATATTTTCCCTTCATTTTCCGGATTTTATCCCAGACTACCTTAGAATTGGTAGCCTGGTTAATAGATGAGGTAAAACGGATCCATGGTTCCTTTTGACTCTGACGACGGATATATCGTGCTTTGGCTCGTGCACGTTTAAAGGCTACAAGGTTGGCCGTGGTAGGATATCGGCGGAATATCCCCGACGCTTTGTTTAGAGCCTTTTTTGCTGCTGTGCATTGTGAATTCCACCAAGGTTTGGGAAATGGTGGAAACCGGGCAGATGTTTTTTGAACAGCATTCGCAGCTGCTTGGACAATATTTTCTGTGATGTACTTAACTGCATCATTGATAGGCCCTTGAATGACTGTGCTAAGATCAAAATTTGCCTGATGTTGGAAGGCAGTCCAGTCACCCTGATCGATCTTCCACCGTGGTAACCTGAAGGGAAGACATGGTCTCCCACTGTATAACGAGGTTATCACAGGGAAGTGATCACTTCCGTATGGATTCTCCTCCACTTCCCAAGTGAGTGAAGGGAGTAGAGAAGGGGAGCAGATAGAGAGATCAATGGTAGAAAAAGTACGGGTAGGCATGTGGAAGAAGGTGTTTGTTCCAGTATTTAGAAGGGAAAGGTCATTGTCATTGAGCATATGCTCTATGGCTCGTCCCCTTCCGTTGATGTTAGCACTACCCCACAGGGTGTTATGTCCATTAAAATCCCCGAGAAGTAAGAAAGGGGGAGGCAGCTGCGTTAGAAGATCATCAGTGTCTGCCTGGGAGATGTCAGTCCCAGGTGGCAAATAAATGGAGCACACAGTAAATAAAAATCCCACTGAAAGACGAATTGCAACAGCCTCTATATTCGTTGTAATTAGCAAGGGCTGAACTGGGGTCTGGTTACCCACAAGGATAGCCACTCCCCCATGTACAGAGCCATCCGCAATTCTATCCTTTCGAAAAACTGTGATGTTGTGCATGGTGGGATCATCGTTTGTCTTTAGATATGTCTCCTGCAAGCAAAAGTAAACTGGCTCGTGCTTTTGCAGGAGGGCCTTGATGTCATCAATATTTCGCCGAAATCCACGACAATTCCATTGTAGGAATTTAGCCATTATTTTGGCTTGGTGGGTCCATCAGGCGGCTTCCGAGGTGCTGAGGGCTTACTTTTATCAGTCTTGGATTTATCTTTTTTGGGGAAGAATGGACGCTGTCCCGTGTCCATTTCCTCCACCGCAAAGAGTTCCAAGACTGAATCTTCGGGTACCTCCTTCTGCTCGACATCCATCTTTTCTTGGGTACTAGGGGGGGGACTTCCCCTTTCTTATTCTTTTCTTTCATAATTACCTTTGTTACTTGTGGAGCATTAGGAGGTACCGATATAGGAGTGGCAGCTGATTGGTCCTTCTGTGCAGGTTTTTGCGAACTTAGGAGATAACGCGCGATGGGAGTGAAAGACTCCTTTGGAGGAATGGTCATGTCCGTCTGAGTTCCGACGGAACATCTCCCTGCTACCTTCTGGGCGTAGGTAGGTTTGTTGATATTCAGGGGTTTGACCGATTTCCTTGCCTCCTGGTATGATATATTTAGCTCTGCCTTCAGCCGTTGAATTTATTTTTCTTCTTCCCCCTCTGGCATGCTCGTGAGTAGGCCGGGTGTTCGCCTTCACAGTTAATACAGGTGGGTTTTGCGGCTGAACATGCTGTTGTTTCGTGGTCCTTTGCACCGCATCGAGCGCATGCAAGGACTCCACGGCAGGCCATTTGAGAATGTCCATACTTCTGGCATTTAAAACACCGTAAAGGGTTTGGAACGTATGGACGCCCTGAACAGTTGATGTATCCAGCTTTAATCTCATCAGGAGGTTTAGGAGAGTTAAAAGTCAGGATAACGCTCCTGGTTTTAACAATTTTTCCATCCCTTCGCGCAGTAATTCTCTTAACGGCAGTAACTCCTTGTGGTTTCAATTCTAAGCAGATTTCCTCCTCGGTAACGTCGAGAAGGTCCCATTCCGAAATGACACCTCTCGATGAATTGAGTGTTCTGTGTGTTGTCACTGTTATGGGTATTCCTCCGATTGATGTTGCACGGAGTAGCTGCTCAGACTGCCTGTCAGTTTTGGTTTCAATTAAGAGGTCTCCAGAACGGAGCCTCTTAACCGATTTGGGTGACCCTGCTAACCCTTCTAACCCTTTCTGTATGAAGAAGGGTGACATTTTACCAATTGGTGTTTCTCCGGTGGAGTGTATGATTAGGAACAGGCCCTGATGGTAATTCCGTTCGCTGCCTCTTTTTAGCAATAATGCTATCTGTATCTGTGTCTAAATTTTCAGATAGGGACCGGGTTGGGGCCCCTGAAGGAGTAAGTTTATCAGGATTCATATAGTTTTTTAAATTGTTCAGTGCCCGGGCTCCCCACCCACCACGGAGCCCAAAGGGACGCCCACTACCCGGCATGCAATAAATGCGCTCGGGAGTGGAACGCCAGGGCTACCCAGACACTATACCCGCACCGCCGCCAGCCTGAATCCTGTCCCTCGGACCATGAGGGTAGGGGCGTGGCATTGACACGGTTGACCCTTGCAGGCGAGCCTACTAGCAGATTGATCCTAGCCGGGCCTTCCAGGACCACCCGTCTTGTCGAAGCAGGGGCAAAAGTGGTGTATTGAAGCTGGGCCCCTCAACCACCAGGATCCCCCTTTCTGAATTTCCACTTGTCGCAGCGCACGGCAAACACGCCGGATTCCATTGATGTAAGCCTGGAACCTGTACTGTGGGCGTTGGATCCCAGTGATGCTAGTCTGGAAGTCCAGCAGCGTCACTGGGAGGTCCCCTCACCACGTACAGGTGCCCACGTCGAGGGGGCTTACCATAGGAAACAAACTGTCCACATATCATTCAATCCAACTCTCAGCAGATTATAATGACAATCCCCAGGGCTCCAGACCTGTAAAGAATATCCCTGTACACATCGCAATGCACAGTAGACCAGTGCGAAGCTTAAAAAGAGGCTTGCCAACTGTACGAACTCCAGTTACTATGGCAACCACCATTCGAATTGTCTATCAAAATGCAAGGAGTATTTGTAACAAGCTAGACACTGTCGAACAGCTTCTCCTCTCTAAAACCTTTGATATTCTCTGCATTGCCGAAACGTGGCTTGGGAATGGGCAGGACTCCCTTGCCTGTGCTCCTCAGGCTGGGTACCAGATGCTCAGTTCCTCCAGAGAGGATCGTAGAGGGGAGAGGGTCGCAATATTCTATAATACCAGAATCTTCTCATTGGCACATTCTGTGGTAACCAAATCCCTTGCATTTGAAGCCGCTATGGTGTCCCTCAAGCTCAATGTCAACCTGATAGACACAGCAACAGTATACATTCCACTAGGTCCAAACAGTGACATCATTGAAGATGTGATCCACTTGCTGGTAAATCACCTCCATGCCTCTGCTAAGCACATTATTTGTGGAGACTTCAATCTTCCACCTACTCTAACACATCTTAGTAGGAAACTCATTAGAAGTATGAATTCACTGGGTATCGGCCTACTTAATTGCCACCCCACGAGAGGATCTAATCTCTAATCTCTTGGATCTGATATTCTCTTCAGCACCATGCGACCTCGAAGACAGTCCTCAAAACCTATTTCAATCCGATCACGAACTCATTGCCATACTCTTGCACTTAGCCGCACCTAACTTTGATATCCAAGGCCCAAAAAAGAAAAAAGATATCACAGCACCCAAATTCATTGATCCACCACGATGTCTCGAAGCTGCATCCTCGATACCTTGGGAGGCTCTCAATAATTGTGATCTCGAGCTAGCTGTGGACCTCATGACCAGATGGATTCGAACCATTGCAAGTTATGGTGCTACAAAGACTGTCTGCTTCACTCCCGGTTCGAGAGCTTGGTGGACACCAGCACTGAACAACAGCTTTCAACAAAAACAAAAGCTGCATAAGAGATGGAAAGAATCAGGCGCTATACAAGATTGTATTGCCTTCTCCAGAGCCCGGGCAGTTTTTAACCGTCAGAAAATATTTGCAATTAAAAAGCATTTAAATTCAACCCTACGAAAAGGCAAATCGTTTTATGACTCTCTGCACACAGGAATTCCTAAAACACTGGACCTTGATGTCTAGTACATGCTCAATCTGTACATGCTCAATCAAATCTATATCGTTCCTCAAGGCGTGGCCTGACCATTGCCTTATACAGAGAGACAATCACTTCCTTTTCCCTGCTAGCAAAATTCCTATATATTATTGACAAAAATCCATGACCTGCACGGGCAGCCTGTCTGCATTGCTCAGAAAACTTCATATCTGACTGCACAATTACTCCCAGGTCTTTTTCATTTTCTACCACCTTAAGTGTAGTTGGTACGTTTCTCTGGGGTTACTTCTACCCATATGCAGTAATTTGCATTTGTCAAGGTTAAACTTCAGTTGCCACTTCTTAGCCCATCTGCCCAAATTTTCTAGATCCTGTTGCAATAGCACACTGTCATTAACAACACTGCCAACCTTTGTATCATCTGCAAACTTCGACACTAAGCCTGATAATTTTTCATCAATATCATTGATAAATATACAAAACAACAGTGCACCGAACACTAAACCCTGTGGGACTCCACTAATAATATTTGTCCACGAAGAGCAGCACCCATTGATTACCACCCACTGTCTTCTTCCACTCAACGATCCTTTTATCCATTGTAGCAACTTACCATTAATTCCATTCTTCTCCAATTTGTACAATAGTCTTCCATGTCCAACAGTGTCAAAAGCTTTCCTGAAATCCAAATATGTGATATCAAAATTATGTTTTTGCATCCAGTTCCTTTGTAACCACATCATAATATCCTATCAAATTTGTCAGACAAGGCTTTCCCTTAACAAACCCATGCTGTGTCTGAATTATTGCTGCAGTCTTGTCTAGATGATCCTGCAATGCATCTTTAACCAGTGACTCTATTATTTTACCCGGAACAGAAGTTAAACTAACTGGTCTGTAATTACTCGTGTCACCCTTCGATCCCCACTTTGTAGTAGTAGTAGCAGTAGTAGTAGCAGTGGTATTTGATGCAAGAAAGCAAGTGTATGAGCTTATGCAGCATCAGCCAAAAAAAAAAAAAATCACACCATTCCCTTTAATGCCTGTCCAGTTCCTCCTTAAATTTATTCAACCTATCAATTTCCACAACGACAGATGGAAGTTTGTTCCAACAACTAACCACCCGCTGGCTAAAGGCAAATTTCCGCACATCTAATCTACATCTGTCTTTTCTTAATTTGAATTTATGCCCCCTTAGGTTCGTAATCTGAACAAGTGGAAGGATCCCATCAGAATTCAGCGTGCTCAACCCATTCAAGGCCTTATACACCTCAATCAGATCACCGCGCAGGTGCCTAGTCTCCAGCCACTGCAATTTGCAGAACTTAAGCCTCTCATGGTAAGAGGATACCTTCATTCCCCTCACCAATCTTGTTGCCCTTCTCTGTACACGCTCAAATAAATCTACATCCTTCCTAAAATGAGGCCTCCAGACCTGTACGCAGTACTCAAGGCGTGGCCTGACCATTGCCTTATACAGAAGGATAATCACCTCCTTTTCCCTGCTAGCAAAATTCCTGTATATCATTGACAAAACCCCATGACCTGCCCTGGCAACCTGTCTGCATTGCTCAGAAAACTTCCTATCTGACTGCACAATTACTCCCAGGTCTTTTTCATTTTCTACCACCTTAAGTGTAGTACCACACAGTTGGTACTACACTTGTGAATTGGGGGATCAATCAGATGCATTTACACAAATATCCAGTCCGTGGGGACCTCCCCTGAGTCTAAGGATGATCTCATAATTATGGCTAAGTGTTTGCTTAGTTGCTTTGCTGCCTCCTTTAATATAACTGGATAGATCCCATCCACCCCATGTGCCTTTGTTTTGTTTAACTTAAACAAATTCTCCTTCACTTTGCTCTCAGTTATTACGAAATCATTAAGTACCCTGCTACAATTTGATAACCTTCTGCCATTTTCAAACCTTAATAGCTCCTCATGTGTGAATGTAGATGCAAAATACTCATTCAGTTTGTTTGCTATCTGATCAGGATCATCAACAGTCAATATCACGTGGACCAATCAGATTCATCCCCTTTCTTTTAGAGTTTGTATAAATAAATATTTATTTTATATAAGTTAAATTAAGTAAAGAAAACCTTGCTGTTTTTCTTAGTATCATTTGCCCAAGATTTCTCGTAATCTGCCTTCGCCTGCCTAACCTCCTTTGTGACCTGATTACAGACTAGCTTATATCTGCCATAGGCTTCTGAGTCGCTTGATAATTTATATGTAACCCATGCATTTTTCTTCTCTGTCATGAGTCTCATTAGTTCATTTGATAACGAATTAAGCATAAACCTTGAACAATATTTCTTAATAAGTATGAAACTTTTAGTAGCTTCCAAGATTAATTCCTTGAATGCTTCCCACTTAGAATTTACTGTTGGTAACATCGTCAGTTGATCCCACTGTACAGAATTTAAAAACTGTCTGAGACCACTGTATTCACCTTTGCGGAAGGAAAAGCCCTTTTCTTTACCCCTGAAGGTAATTATATCTTTAAGTAAATCCCACATCAGTACACTGTGATCACAATTGTGTGATTCAGTGTTGCCAGGTTTCACAGTATAAATCAAATTATTAACATTCAGTTTGTTTCTTGTTAATTTAAACAAAAGACCCCAAGGGTCATTATTCCCTACAGTGAATACTAAATCTTTCCATGCTTTCACCTTATGTTTATATATTGATTTATGATAAAGCTTCCTTTTCACTTTAAACAACTCCTTAAACCTAACAGCTTCATTGAGACCCCATACCCTATACCTCTGATATGTTTTCCTTAAATTGAAAACTTTTTTCCTTAAGTCAGCCAACTCATTAGACCAACAAGGTACTCTTCTATACACTTCCTTCTTCTTTTTGGTTGCAAATAATAATGCTAAATACAATGCTGTCTGCACAAAATAAGCATATTCTATTGCACTTAGGTTATTAAAATCATCAGCTGAATAAGAAAACCTGTCATTCAAGAAACTTTTAAATTTGTCCCAATTTATTCTTTTCTAATTAAATCTCTTACATTCATTAAATACCTCCTGATCACAATATCTATTTACCAAAGATAAATTGAACACAATTGCTCTATGATTACTGTTAGTGTAATCAGTGACTACATCCCACAGAAAAAAATTTCTGTCCAAAAGCTGAGACACCAAGGTAATACCGATATTTGAAGAGCCATGGACATTATCAAAAGTGGTTGGCTGACCACTGACATTTAAAACAGTCAAGTTATGGCAGAAAATAAAACTCTTCAAAAGCTACACCTCTACTATCAGTTGTGTTACTGTACCACAAAGATGATTCAGCCTTACTGTCAATTGTAAAAACTACATTACTGCCAGATATAAACTCCATGACTCTTTCCAAATACTGAATAGATACATGAATACTCATTGTTGGAGGGCAATAAACTGACAATAAGTAAAAGGAAATTGTAACAGTTGAAACATGTATGCATGTAGCACATTGAGTACATAATTTTGAAATGACTGTTATATTTAAATTTTTGTTAAAGACAACTATTGCAGTCTTAGGTTTGCAGTCAGTGTTATGTATAACCCTAGAACTAACACGAAAACTTGTGACTTTAAAATTTCCTCCAAAAGTACCTACATATGGTTCCTGTAAACATAAAATATCAAAATTGTTTTCAATCACTACCACCTTAGCTTTATCTATAACAGATCTGCATTTTTGCCCATTCAGCTGCATAATCTTAATAACCTTCTCTTTATCTAACATGTTATTCAGTTCTAAACTTCTATTTATATGATTATTATTATTCATTACAAACCTTTAAACTGGCTAACTCTAAAGCCCTAATTTATTCAGAACATTTTTTGTCCCGTACAGAGTGTTCACAATCTTTTCCCTCCGCTTACAGTTAATACACAGCCTCTGACTCTTTATTAGGAAAGTCAGCAAATGTGTCCACCTTGCACGGAATGTCCACACGCTACCACCTTATGAGTTAAATCATAAGGTGGTAAGTTAAATCATAATCAATACACAGCTGAATGCCCATAGCCAAGGCATTTAAAACATTTACTAACTACAGTAAATCTACGAAACTTATGAGAGCTGAAGCCCAAATATATTCTGTCAGTTTCAAAAACCGATTTATAAAGTTTAGGCGGCAGCCCTATAACCCAATTAGTAACTTTTGTTTTTGTTCCTGTATTAAATCGGAAAATGACTCCCTCACTTTCCGTATAACCGCAATCTTTAAAGTTCTTACAGTACTTATCTGCCATAATACTGATCTTACAGTACATATCTGCTATAGATATAATTTTTTAATGTTAACTTTCATTGATATTTATTTAATTTTATAATGGTAGTTACGATATCTGACTTAAACACATCACAGGGTATTTCCGACTCACACGGAAATAGCCGATGGCGATTTACGGGTGAGTAATGATTTAATCCGTTGTGGAACCTGTGGAATGTTTTCCAAGGTCGACCTGGTGACTAATCCTACCTCACCTGGGGATTCTTTTCGTTGTGATCGATGTAAGGAGTGCACCGATCTTAAATTACAATTTGGTGCACTGATGGAACAATTTGAGTCCCTGAAAAAACGGGTGCTTGCCCTCGAGAATAATGCATCTGGGAGCTCGTCAGGGACTCAATGCATCAAGTTATGCACACCCGATTCGAGCCTCAAAACAGAAAAACCAAGCGCAAACTACTCTGGTTAAAAAGGACATTGTTTGTCAGGAAAACGGGGAATATTTTTTGTAATAAGGATAGGTAGAATAGAATCAATGTATGTCTGCCGGGAGTAACTATTGATAATTCACCAACAGATTGTCAGATTTTAAAGGGGGTAAAGAGAATATTATTATTAATGTGGGTACTAATGATATTAAACGTACACGATCTGACGATTTGTTGGAAAAATACAGGACCATGCTGAAGAAATGCCGCGAGCTAGGCCATAATGTCTATGTGTCTGCAATTCTGTCCAGACAGGATAGGAGGGATTATATGTTAAGAGCCTTGTGGATTAACTCAAGACTTGAAGGAATCTGCAAGGCTTTAGGGGGGAAATTTCTATCAGCATGGCCCACACTTGTAGGTAGAAGGAATTTGTTTTGTAGAGACGGGATACACTTAAACAAAGGTGGTGCAAAAGTTTTTGCCAGTATTATTGAGGATACCTTAAAGGTTCAGGGAAATTGCTAGTTAAGGGGGGATGTGGGTAATACTGCCACGCTTTTATCTTATAATATTGGTCAAAGTAACTCTTGCACATACCTGAAGAGTTCTTATCTGTTACCCCAACTGGACGTATTATCTAGATGTTCTGGGGGCAGAAACGTTTCACGTGAGCGGGTAGCTAATATCAGGGAAGAGAGCCTAAAAAACTTCAAGGGTTGTGTTAGGGTTGTTAAATATACAAGAACAGTAAATCTTAATTGTTTATACAGTAAAGTTAGAAGTGTCGTCAATAAAATGAGCGAATTCGAACTGCTGGTTAAAACAAGTAACGCGGACATAATAGGGCTTACAGAGACGTGGTGCCACCCGGAAATTGGGGATGATGAGTTTAAGTACGGCTTGTATAATGTATTTAGGAAGGATAGGGTAGATAGAAGGGGTGGTGGGGTAATGCTCCTTATCAGAAGCAGCCTGAGTGCGACGATAGCTTTCCCAGATTCAGATATTTCACATGCTAGTATAGAGTCTGTATGGTGTGAGATAGTTGGAAACAAAGGTATAATGCGAGTAGGAGTAATCTACAGACCAGGTGATTGTGAAGATTATGACAAAAGCCTCTACATGCAAATGGAATGGGCAAGTAAGCGTCAATGCCTTATTATGGGTGATTTCAATTTGCTTCTAATTGATTGGAGTAAATGGGAAGGAAACTCGACATGGGGAACAAAATTTTTAAATCAACTAGATGACTGTTATTTGTATCAACATGTCAGGGAAAGTACTAGAGAAAAGAATATCCTAGACCTCATCATCACACATGAATCAGATGACATAACAGGGCTGACAGCAGAGGAACCAGTAGCAGGAAGTGATCACAGAGTTCTATGGTGGATGATGACGAGAGAGGTAGCAGAAGTAAAAGGCAAAACAATGGGTTTTAATTTCAGAAAAGGAAATTACAATGCCTTAAAGTACTACATGGCCTCTATTAACTGGGTAGATATCGCGCAAAGAATGAATACAATTGAACTGTGGTACGATTTTAAAACATTAATCACAGATGCCTTGAATGCGTATATACCATTAAAAAATACTCCACGAGGAGGGTTCCAAGTTGGATGAATAGTGAAGTTGCCACATTATTTGAGCAGAAAAAGGTGGCATGGAAAGGTTACAGAGCAATAAAAAGTACTGAAGCCTATAACAGCTACAAGGTGATGTGTAATAGAGCCACAGAAAAGGTTCGACAGGCAAAGGCAGTTTATGAGAAATCGCTAGCAAATAGAGCAAAGAGGGGGGATAAAAAATTCTTCACATATATAAATGCCAAGAAGAGCAGGACAAACCAGATCGGACTTTTACGTAAGGGAAAGGGGATAGTATTAAATACACCAGCTGCCGTTGCAGATGAACTCAACAGTTATTTTGCATCGATATTTACAAATGAAAAACCTTTTGTGGCAATGGGAAATTGTGGGAGCGAAGTTAAAAAATATGTAATTAATGATATTGAAATTTCGCAAGATTATTTATTGAAAAAACTTTCGAGCCTACACTCTAGTAAGGCTCCTGGAGTTGATGGAATATACCCTATAATCTTAAGGGAGGCGGCAAGCGAGTACATTGAACCATTGAGGCTAATTATGCGAGCATCACTAGACTCTGGGGAGATTCCCTTGGATTGGAAAAGTGCTAATGTATCTCCCATACATAAGCGTGGTTCTAAAAGTGAAGTTGGAAATTATCGACCTGTCAGTCTGACTTCAGTAGTAGGGAAAATCATGGAGGCAATGATCAAGTGTGGAATTCAGGATCATTTGGATCGAATTGAAATTCTCAAGGATACTGTAAGATTCAAAATCTTACAGAATAATTTGTTTTTATTAATTAAGAATAGGAGCTCTTGTTGCTAGTGAATAAGAAGTAATATCATCTATTTTCAATAATAACAAGTTTTCAGCATGGAATATAAATTTAATGGGCAGTAAGTAATAAAAGCAGAGCCATTAGCCATCAACTTCCGTTATAAACGGGGAAAAACTACTGTAAAGCGGCATGGGTCCAACAACAACAACAGACAAATTAAGCTTTATGCGGGGTCGAACCTAGTAGGTCGTCAACAGGAAGTGGGTTCTTAAAGAGCACACAAGTTTCCAAAGATAGATGCTGTGGTCACTAATGTCATTTTTTGTGGTTGACAAAGCCGTTATATGAGAGGAGAAGAGTTGTTTTCTGGATGTTCGGCAAACATCAAAGGGCACACCGGATGGCAGCAGATCCAGCAGGTTGTAAAAAGGGGAGTATTGATCACGTGCTACTGGGCCGGCAGAATAAGAGTTTTCCAACAAATGGAATGAAAAAAAAATCCGAAAGTAGATATAGGATTGGAAGGAGTCACTGAGAATAGGCATGACGAAATCAGGAGTAAGATGAAGGAAAAAGGCAGTGAAAGGATGGAAAAGAGACACAAAGTTGAGATTTTGGCGGTGTGAGTGAAAATGGTTTAGGAGGACACAGAGTTGAGATTTTTGTGGGTGTGAGTGAAAATGGTCTAGGGACACAAAGTTGAGATTTTTGTGGGTGTGAGTGAAAATGGTCTAGGGACACAAAGTTGAGATTTTTGTCGGTGTGAGTGAAAAATGGTGTAGAGACATAAAGTTGAGATTTTGGCGGTGTGAGTGAAAATGGTTTAGGACACAAAGTTGAGATTTTGGCGGTGTGAGTGAAAATGGTTTAAGAGATAGAGTTGAGGTTTTAGTTGGTGTTTCTGAAGATGAGTTAGTCAAAGACACAAAGTTGAGAAGGAGAGTTTTTTTCCTTGAATGAAGAAATGGGTAGAGAGGGAGAGGGATGATTTTAAGAAAGTAAGTCGGGCAGTCCAGATGTGTAAAGAAGTGTACAAAAGTATAGGACAGTGTAGTACTGTAGCGTAGTGTAGTGTACTGGGAATCGAGTAGTAAGAAAAAATGAAGGGGAAAGGAAGTGTCGATAGCAAGTGCCTGTGACAAGTAAGTGGACGAGGAGAAAGTGGAACATAGTCAATGTTAGCTCTTTGGAAAGTCTAGGAGTTGGGAAGAAATAGTCAAAGAGTGAAAGACAAAACGAATCTCTCACAAGAAAAAGGTAAATGAAATCTGCCGTTAAAGATCAAGATTCCTGAAATCTTGGAAGGCAAAGTGCTGAATCGGATGGAATTGGAACACCCACCGACATGAGAGTAGCCATTCTGGAACAGAAGAAGTGCATCAAGCGGGCCGAATAAATGAAGCCGAAATCTACCTGGCAGCCCTACTACCCGTGCCAAATTCTTCGAAGATAGTAAGACGCCGCCCCAGACAGTGAAGTTAAGCAGTACCTAACCGGAAAGACGAAAGGTGACGCCCCGCAGAGTTCTACAAGTAAGTGGCTAGATCGTAGTAGTACCTTCGCACACATAAAGAACTGTAGGAACCCCGAAATTTAATTAGCAGGACTTTTAAAAAAATGCTGTGAGATATGTACTAGAAATAGCTAATTGGAAAGATAGTTTAGAGAAGAATCAGGAAGGAAAGACATTAACAAAAGGGGAAATTTGTTATATATATATATATGATATTTTGGAAGGGAATAGTAAAGGATCGATATTTGTTATTTTGGTTTTAATATACTAGGAGTAAACATATGTAGAAAGGAATGGAATGGAATTGATATTTTTTGTTAATGGTATTTAATTGACGCGGTATTAAATATATGTAGGAAGGAATAGGATGGAATTGATGTTTCTTATTAATGTATTTAGATGATGCAGTATTAAACATATGTAGAAAGGGATAGAATGGAATTGATATTTCTTACTAATGGTATTTAAATGATGCAGGATAAAATATACCTAGAAAGGAAGGGATTGATATCAGCCAGTAATGATTTTAACTGATGTGTGATTATGATATATATATATATACACATGTAGGTGAGAGTAAATCATGTTGTCTTATGTATGAGTTAATTATTTTGGTTTTAATACACTCATGTAAATATGTATAATAAACTGAATTTTATATACAACATTGCATGTTTTCTTGTTGTTCTGAGCACAAGCCTATCGGAAGGAAATTAAATACACCTAAGAGCTTTTCCCCTTGAACTTAGAATTTTCTGTGAAGTTAATAGTCAGATGCGCAAGTGGGGAGTTATTGTAAAGGGGAACTAATCACAAGGGGATAGATAAAATATATGTAATAAAAAAGCGTTCTAAATCCCCACCCCCACAATACTCAGCATGGTTTTGTAAAGGGAAAATCATGTTTAACAAATCTGGTTCGCTATTTCGAAAGGGTCACTCACGAGCTGGATTTAGGGAATAATTTCGACATTGTTTATTTAGATTTCAGCAAAGCTTTTGACTCAGTCCCACATGTGCGGTTGCTTTATAAGCTGGAACAGGTTGGAATCACTGGGAAAATCCTTAGATGGATAGAAGGATGGCTTCAGGCCAGGAGACAGAGGGTTGTGATAAATGGCTATTCCTCAGATTGGGTTGATGTAAGAAGTGGGGTTCCCCAAGGATCAGTATTAGGACCACTGTTGTTTTTAATTTTCATAAACGACATTGATGAAGAGATAGAGGGCCTGATGTCTAAATTTGCAGATGATGTTAAAATTGGTAGAGTAGTTAATGATCACTGTCAAGCTGGACTTCTTCAGAGAGACCTAGATAGACTTCAGGAATGGTCAGAAAAATGGCAGCTATGCTTTAATCCAACAAAGTGTAAGGTATTACACCTGGGAAACAGTAATCCCAAAATAACTTATTCACTTGGTGGAGTTCAACTAAACCCAGTACTGGAGGAAAGGGACTTGGGTGTTACGATACGGTTATACATGAAATTCTCTGAGCATTGTAAACAGGTTGCAAGGAAGGCCCATGGTGTCCTATCGATGATCTATCGAACTTTTGCAAGTAGAGATAGGGACGTGATAATCCCATTATATAAGACTTATGTTAGACCACACTTGGAATACTGTGTTCAAGTATGGAGACGGCACCTAAAGAAAGACATCGAGCTTCTTGAAAGGGTGCAAAGACGGGTAACTCGCCTGGTGAGATCGGCAAAAAGGGCGTCTTTATGAAGAAAGACTTCGAATATGTGGGTTGCAGAGTTTGGAAACTAGACACCTTAGACGAGATTTGATTGAGGTGTTTAAGGCTCTGAGAGGCATCAGTACAATGAAGGAGGACGAAATTTTCAAGATTATAAATGATGCTAGAACTAGGGGATATAAATTCAAGTTACGGGGGGAAATGTTTAGATTGGACTGCAGGAAGTTTTGTTTTAGCCAGTGAGTTATAAATTACTGGAATAAGTTGCCTTCGTGGGTGGTAGAGGCCGACAGTTTGGGGAAATTCAAAGGTCATCTGGATAGTATTTTCGGGTAAGGGAAGCGCATAGGATGATAGGTTTAATTTCCTTTTTTTTTTATTAATTATTATTATTTATTTATTTATTTGGTTTTTATCATTGTTTTGTTCGGATTTTTTTTTTTTTTTTTTTTTTGGCTGGTGCAGCATAAACCATAGGCTTTCTTCCACCATGCGGCCATTACTAATACTAATACTAATAATCTCCTCCTTTGTAAGTTCCTTTAACACATCATGCACTAATATAGTCGGATTCGAAAACTTAACCCTATCATGTTTTATCCCTTTACCAACTAGAATTTCAGAATCAAGTATTCTGTTCAAATCAGTACTATTTTCAGTTTCTATTACGACTCTCTTATTTCTAATAATCCGAAGGTTTCTGATCTTGATATCTTTCATATCCTGCTTTAATGGTTTAACAACAACCACCTTTACATCATTGGGCCTCGCTTTCTGCTCTCAGAATGAGAGTATTTTTATGTCTGTCCTTAAAGTCCATCATTTTCTGTAGAGTTTCATTAACAATACTCCCCTTATGTTTAATCCCTGCCTTATTTCCGATTTCTGCTTTAACCTTATTTGCATAAGAAACAATATCCTGTTCCACCAAATCTGTCATCATGGGTTGTCCATGTGTTAAATCATCAAACAAATTTAAACGTAATTGCAATTCTTCATTCTTATCCTTTAATCGCTCGTTATCTATTAAGAGCGCAGTCGTCTCCATATCTACCCACTTGTCCAAAAAGAAGTTAGAAGCCGCCTTGGTAACTTTATTTGCTTCGTTAGTAGTATAATCAACAACTAATTTCTTAAGTTTCGTTATTAATTCATAAATTGTGTTAACATCCCCATACCGCCATCGTTGTTGATTAGAGAGGTCAGAGGAGGATAGCTAGAATTGTGCACGCAAACAGACGGGCCACAATGTCGCACATCACGTCAGAAAACAACCTTGGTGCGCAGAACAAAATATTGCAACGGACCACGAGTCGCACTTTGTCGCGAATGGGCTGCAACAGCCGACGGCCACATCGCGTACCTTTGTCATCAATGAAAAACAAGAGAGCACGCTTCCTGTAGGCACAGCAACACTAGCACTGGACTATCGAGGATTGGAAAAACAGTTGCTTGGTCTGACGAGTCGAAGTTCTTGGTGCATCATGTTGATGGAAGGCTCAGAATTTGCGGAAAACAACATGAATCCCTGGACCCGTCATGTCTGACGACTACTCTGCAAGGCGGTGGGGGCAGTGTTATGGTGTGGGGAACGTTTTCCTGGCACACGTTTGGTGCATTGCTACCCATAAATTCATGTCTGAATTCCACATCGCACATAAACATGACCAATTGCATCCGTTCATATTGACAGTTTATCCTCAGTCAGATGGTTACTTCCAGCAGGATAATGCACCGGTGCACAATGCTGGAATCACTATGGAATGGTTCCAGGAACATGACAATGACTTTTCTTTCCTTCAGTGGCCTGCTTAGTCCGCGGATCTCAATCTTATTGAAGATCTTTGGGATGAGCTGGAAAGGGCTGTTCGCTGCAGCCCTGCACCTCTATCGAATCTCGAGGAACTGCGTGACACTCATGTCTGCATGCTACTCCATTCCTGCACAATGTTATCAGCATCTTGTTCAATCCATGCCTAGACGAATTAAGGCTGTTTTGAAGGCTAAAGGAAGCTCAACACGCTACTAGGTAGGTGTACCTAATAAAGTGCAGCACAGTGTATTTAACTATGACTCATTGCCCTGGCCTCCTCGACATTCTATTATTGTCTATTATTGTCTTATTCACATTGTAGATTATTACTTGAAACCTAACTTATGGCAAAACAATGTTTACTTTATCTCTGTTACTAACTAGTTTACTCAACTCTTTAGTTAGCTTTCCTCTCAATTCTCATATAACCACAAGTTCGTAAATGGGTAAACTCAAACGGGCAAACGATTGAACTATAATAACTTAAGTTTTAGTGAATGGAAATATAATGGAATGTTTTCTTGAATCATAAGAGGGTACTGAATTGCAGTCATAGAATCATAAAAGTAATAGAACTAAGCAATATAACTACATGCAACTTATTCTATAAAGAGTTGTTTACAGGCCCATGGTAATATAATTATGATCTAAATGTGTCTAGAGGACCATGTTAAGACAATTATGATTCTAGTGTTATTGACAAAGTAGACATCTTGTAAGAGATGAGGTATTGCCCAAACCTAATGTGTTTTGTAAACCTTTTCTTTTCTTTTGTTGCTTATTAAATTGTGATGTTTTTGTTATACAGGGTGTCTCAAAAATATTGGTACAAACGTTCAGGTGAGGTAGGTAACATCTAAAGGAATGTGAATGTGAAGCAACCCATTACCGGAAACGTCACGGGAATGTAGTAGCAGAGGCAAAAGAAGCACAAATGACACAAGACAATAATTAGGGGGTAACATTTATTTGACATAATCTTAACAATCGTATACGAGATGGATTCATTTAATGATGTTACAACAGATGCTCGAAGGTTCCACCATGAGACGCTATGCATGCGTGACACCAGAGGCGGACCGTTAACTTTGGGGGCCCTGGTCTAACACTGTTTGGGGGGGGGGGCTACCCAATTAACACAAATTTGGGTTAGTTGTAGCGACTCATTCGCCATTTTGTCGAAAAACAGTTTTTTTACCCTTTTTTAAATAGGAAAAATTATAGGGAACAGACATTGAAGAACCTTTTTATTTTATTTGATGAACTTGGATATACAAACTTTTATATACAGTTATAATGAAAAAAGGTTTTGTATACACAACAAACATCAAACATAAATAAAAAATAAAATGTATTAGATATTACTTTTAGTAACAAACAAAAAAAAACGAAACAACAAATTCTCAGGTCAAGAATAGAGTCAGAAAAAAAAAACAAAAATAATACTTATTCTTAAAAATAAAATAAATAAAACATTCTAGGAGTTATATAATGTAAGTATTTTAAATATATTAAAGACATTTAAAGAGTAACTCTTCTGCATTTTTTCGCAGCAAATTCTTTTATTTGATCATCACATTGTAATTCTTTGTTTAAATCACAGTTTATGGAAAGAATTGATAAATAATTTAATCTTTCATTCATTCGTCATCGTTGTCCAATTTTTGTTTTCTAAATAGGACATTCTGGAGAAGGATCGCTCAGCCTCACAGCTGGTGACTGGCAACGCCAAAAAAATTTTTAAGATTATATAGCAATTCGGAAAAATATCGACAAGTTTCTTTTCATAAATTAGCTTGAATATATCACCGTATGAGTATGAGTCTAGCTTAGTCTGTAAATAGGATTTTAACTGAATGCATTCATTGAACGGCCTCCGTAACCGAGTGGTCAGGAGCGGGAGTGCAGTAGCACACGCTCTTTGAGTAGACCGGGGTTCAAGCCCCTGACTGCTGAATACGGTCGATCTGCCAACCCGCACTGGACCAGCGTGGCAGATTATGGCCCATTTCCATCAGCATGAATTGTCGAGGAGGCTTCCATCCTGCAGTGGGTTGATAATGGCTGCACTTTACTTACTTTTTTATGTCATCCGAATAAAATCAAGAACATTACGCGCACGCCGACCGGGCTAGCCAAGTGGGTAAAGTGCCTGCCTGCCTGCCAACCCAAAGGTCGCGGGTTCGAATCCAACCTCAGGCTTGGAACAAAGTACTGCAAAAACCTAGAGAGGTGCATTATGGCCACAGAAGCTGATGCGCCAACAACTACCAAAAAAAAAAAAAAAAAAATTACGTGCACTTTCCAAGCACTTTCCGATATTTCATATTAACTAATAGATTAACAGTAGCCACCGGCAGAGGTGAAAGTGATTCTTGCACTGCTTCCATTGGAATGAGCAGAAGCCTGGAAAACAAGAAATAATTACATACAAGCTTCCTAATTTCATATACATATGTAATCCATGCTACAATACCCTACACTGTCTGTCTTTCTCTCTTCTCAATAAGAGAATTATTAACATCAGTTTGTATCAGTTGTATTTTACATAAAATTGACTCCACAATGATTACTCATTAATTCTCTTACCTTACCAATTTTTTTTTCTTTCTTTCTCTAACATCAATAATATTTACTTCAGCTGTTATTACTCCTTTAGAATCTCTGTTTCAGACTCTCACACATAAAACGTATTACGTCTGGTACCCTCTTATCTCAATAACATTCCTTATAGGTGACCCATTGGTGCCTCCGTAGCCGGGTGGGCAGGAGCAGCAGTGGTAGCACACGCTTCTTGATTAGACTGGGGTTCGAGCCCGTGACTACCAAATACGGAGGATGCGGAAAGGTCAGGGAATGACCACCGCATATCACGGAGCAATAAGGCCTTAGTTGCTAATGCTCCTAAAAACCAAATAAGAACAGGTCACCCATTCTGCCTTAATTAATATTCTAGCCACCCTAGTTATCACCTTAGTCATCCCTGTTTAGTCATGAGGTTTATCTATTAATAAAATTTATTTCTCTTTGCACCTCATCTGATATGTTAACTTGTTTGGCACTTGGCCTAATTTAATGACATAGGCTAACCTATCCTTACAGTACTACCCTTATAAATATAATTTCTTTGCTAATTCCTTTACATTATTACTTTGATTTTGCTACTCCTAAACCACCCTTACATTTTTTCATAATCATTAACAGCAGGAATGTTCCTTTCTTTTACAAGGACTATCACTCAATGGCTTACAGAGCTAGGTTATGAGTCCTTGAGTTCAGGATTCAATAAAGAAACAAGGAACAGACTTACTTTCCGACTTCGCCGCTACTTCCAATGTCCTCGCGTTTGGGTTTCCCACGCGGCTGACAGGCTTACTTCAGTTTCTTGGGCTCTCCGGTTTTCCTTCGAGGCAGACAGGCTTACTTCAGATCCTTAGGCACTCCGGTTTTCCTTCGAGACTGCTGGGGGCATTCCGGTTTTCTTTCGAGCCTGACAGGCTTATTTTCACTTCTGGGGAACTCTTGACATGATGCACCTTCTTGTGTAGACGATATATTCACAGGTGTACATGCCTGGCTCATTATCCTTACAAGGGCCTACATTACCAAACTCACCTACCTCCACTTCAACCGGCACTCATGACCTTTCTCCCCTTTGACCACATCACACAGAATTCAGACACAGAATGTTCTTTTCTCTCAATTTTTCTTTCCCCGAACTTCACACTCTTCCCCTCAAGTTTGGCACGCCTACCCCCCAACCAATCCTTCCCCTCTGTTGAAATTTACGTTCCTTTTTTTTGCGAACACAATTCTCCCAAGCCGTCTCCCTAGCGCGCAAACCAACCCTTTTCTCGAACTTGCTTATTTTTTTTTCACAGGAAGTATGACCCTTTCATGTCTACCGGCAACCTCCAAAAACACTCATTTTCGTTTCACACCTTTCTCTCTAAAAGTATCCGAACACCCAAAAATCAGTCAGCCTGGCGCCGTTTTTAATTTGACGAGAACAGTGGACGTCTACTCATTTCCTGTTTTGGCTCCAACGGTGTCATAGATCAAAGGAGACGCCTCGCATAATTCCGCTTCACGTCTTATTGTTTTTCCTTAAGCAACCCCTTCACGCCCGTTCTCAAGTGGCACCCCTTTACTTAGTCCTGCTGTCCCTGTTTGCTCTCTCATATTATTTATTATTATTATTATTATTATTATTATTATTAGCCATATGGTACAAGGAAGCCTGAGGCTTATGCTGCACCAGCGAAAAAAAAAAAAAAAAAATTCCCAAGTTACCCCCTGAGAGAGAGAGAGAGAGAGAGAGAGAGAGAGAAGTAGAATGCAATCACCAACAAAGAGGAGAATGATGATATCCAGCTCAGGACCCTAGGTTTTCCAAGCCCATACTCACCAGATGTGAGCCCCCGGGGTTTGTTTACCCCTTTGCTACAATTCTCAGTTCTCACGCTTAAACTAACCCATCACTAAATCTAGAGTTCTTCAAACTTTAACATTACTTCTAGCAAAACAATTATTTTTATTTTAAATTTGTAGGATTTTACATCTTACATTGTCATTGTCAAGTAGGCAAGCTTATAGCTTACGCCGCTTACTAGTGCCTACCGCTTACTTCAAATAAACGGTGTCCAGTTATTTTTATTATGGCTCATTTCGAGGAAATGCAAAAAACGATTGAATTTACGTGCCGACAAAAGATTTCCGGAGAATGATTTAACTTATATGTATTTTGTAAACTTTGCCGATACTTACCAGTGAAGAAACGAAGCACCTGAACAGTACACTTCACCGAACGAATGACTATTTAATATTCAACTATACTGTACTATACATAACTTCAAATGTCAAACGGTGAGAGTTACAGTAAGCTAACACGCTTTAGAGGGGCTAGATTTGCACTCCCATTCCGACGTTGCCATATTATTTGCATAATTGACAAATGACAAAGTATATTTTGATTTTACTGACTACCGACAGAGGCGATAGAATACAGAGCCGTATTTACTGTCATTTAAAATATTGATATTTGATATTTTATTCAAATCCAATAGCGTTGCAAACCAACGATTTAAACTTTATCTAGGTACGAAAAAATTTTGTATAATTTATTTTTTCTTAAATTTTTAATTTAAATAGTTTTTATTTATTTTTGACCGCGAAGGGGCCCTTTGATTGAACGGGGCCCTGGGCTGCAGCCCATAAAGACCATGCCTAAATTAGCCCCTGTACTTAGGCCCTCTTTTGTTTGCTTGTGTAACGTGTAGATGTGAGGGTTAATTATACCGCTAATCTTATCTTCTAACCCTCGTCTGCCTGCCCGAGTAAACGTACCGTTTTTAAGGGGAAAAGGTTCGTCTAGTTTTATTTTTTAAACACTATGTAAAATGGTCCCTTGTTTCAAACAGTGCTATTTTATTTTAAAATTACAAGAAAATTTTATGTTACACATGCATTATTATTATTATTATTATTGTATTGTATTATTATTATTAGCCACATAGTGCAAGGAAGCCTGAGTTTTTTTTTTTTTTTTTTTGGCTGCAACAGCCAAAAAAAAAAAAAAAAAAAAAAAAAAATTCCGAGTTACCCTGAGAGAGAGAGAGAAGTAGAAGGAAATCACCAAGAAAGAGAAGAATGATAATATCCAGCTCAGCACCCTGGGTGTGCCAGTCCCATACTCACTAGATGTGAGCCTCTGGGGGTTTAGTAAGTCGTAATTTTTAAAAAAATTATTAAATATTGGCGAAGTTGAATCAAAATAAGAAATACTGTTGATCACGGTCGCTACTAAAACACTTATTATGTTTTATATTATTATTATTATTTTATAATTATTATTATTAGCCATACGGTGCAAGGAAGTCTGAAGCTTTTGCTACCCCAG
This sequence comes from Mastigoproctus giganteus, assembly GCF_048544385.1. NCBI lineage: Eukaryota > Metazoa > Arthropoda > Arachnida > Uropygi > Thelyphonidae > Mastigoproctus > Mastigoproctus giganteus. The sequence continues at coordinate 100,797,229 of NC_143584.1, read as the reverse complement.
CCAAAAAAAATTTCTGAATTACCCTGAGAGAGAGAGATTTATAACGTTTGGTTTTATAAATAACACATATAGCCGCTGTAGCAGGATGGTCATGTTCAAGGGTGCATAAATACACGTGATTTGAGTGACTGTGGTTTAAGCCCGTGACTGCTAAATAGGATGCTGTTTCTCATATTATTTGTATTTTGTGAACGCCTCTGACCGTGTGGGCATTCCGGAGTATAAGCAGAAAATAAATTTTATTTGTATGGATAATATTTAAGATTTAAAAGTGTTTAAATAAAATCATAATGAAATAATGTTTACCGATTAAATATCAGTTCCAAATAGAACACTGGTGTGTAATGTTGAACAGAAGCGTAATTTGGGATAATTTGCAAACTCCCTATTTCTAATTGTGAACACGTGACATTCACATGTTCGCAATTCGCATGCGTACCGCGCAGGCTAACGTGTCGCACGTTGGTTCTATTTTTTTTTTTTTTTTTTTTTTTAAGAATCTGGTGAGGCTAGGCTTGGGACCAAAGCTGGTTGTGGCCGGGCATCTCTGGAGCTCCGGAGTGTCTTGCAGCCGACTTGAATTTCATATCTACAGCTTGGTAAACCAGTCAGCAATAAAAAAAAAATTGAACACTAACATGCACACTAACACAAATGGAGTGTCGATGTATTTTAGTTGCAATAGTTGCTTGTTTTTAAATTAAACTCTAAATTTCGCATCATCCGATTAAGATAATGAAAAGTGCTGTTTAAAACTACTCGAAACTAAAAACCTTGACATCCATGAACGATCATGTCAATGTGGCAAAATGTTTTCTATGTTGTGGTAAAAATGGACCTTTGAAAATTTTACTGAAACCTCTTGGTTATATTAAAAAAAAAAAAAAAAACCTAGTAACTTACAAAGGGACATATATATATATATAAAAAAAAAAAAAAAACCATTCCCAAAGGTTTGTAACGTGCATAACAGTACATGCAATTGGCAATTATCATAATTGTAAACTGACAGCCATACCTTCAGTTATTGTAATCAAAATGGGCGAAGAAGATGATAAAAACGCTGCCTACGAGTTTGACGACAGGGGGTAGAGGAAGAGAATTTTGCGCACGTTTTGAATTGAAATATCTTCATGAGGATGTTTCATAAACAGAGTTGCTCTTCCCCAGCCTCAGTTTTTAAGTGCTTACATCGTTGCACCACATGTTATGACGTAGGAAAACATTTGCTTACCTTGAATGTTAAGTTTCGGTGAAATGCAGTGGTGAGTAAAAAGTGTTTGTACTTGATGTATTATTGGAGTACTGGTAAGTATCCGAATATTACGTTTTAAACATTTATAACATGAAATGAGTTGTTATTGATTGAATTATATGCTTATAATTCAATTAATGATAACTCATTGATTGTATTTTATGCAGATTTTTTTCTGGATGGGGTAGACGGATTTTTTTTTTTTTTTTTTTAACATGTGGTCTGGTAGGTATTATCGAAGATGTTGAATGATAACTTTTTTTAATTGTAGCTTACGTTGGCTACTTAAAAATCAGTATATCTATCAATCTGTTGATTAAAACTATTATGCTATTAATTGATATAATTAAAACTTGTGCTGTTATATATATACACACACACACAACGGCATAATGTATATATATTTGCACATTCGCTAGAGGAAGTTTTTGCCAGTTGTTTGTGATTGGTATAGGCAAATAAAGGAATTATACACAGCCGTTGATGCTGTTTTCAGAGGCATGATTGTCCTTCGTGATGATATAATGGTTTCGATATTTGCCCCAATTCGAGAGATTTGGGTTGAAACCAGTCGGAGACCGATTTCAACCTTTATTTACAATAAAGGTTGAAATCGAATTTATTTGGACCTTTCAACCTTTATTGTAAATAAAGACCTTTCAATCTTTATTGTAAATAAAGGTTGAAAGGTCCAAATAAATTCAGAGACAGGTTGAAACCAGTCGGAGACTGATTTCAACCTGTCTCTGAATTACTGCAGTCTCTGAATTTAGTTGGAGACTGGTTGAAACCAGTCTCCAACTAAATTCAGAGATTGGAGCAATTCGTATATCTGGGTCGTAGTTGGTCGCTTTCAGGCAGAGCTAGTTGTGTTTTTCCCCTGTGAATTGTAGGTTTATATCCTGTTTTGCGTGATTAGTCCGATTTTTTGGCACACAGTGTTAACCCAATTTTTTTTTTTTTATATATAATGTTTGTATATTTAGTTAAAAAAAAAAAAAACACATTTTTCTTAACTAAATATATGCAGTTAAAATATAGAATTTTGCTAATTTAGCACGGCAGTTATCATAAGAGCAAAACTTGGAGATCTAATATGTAGCAATTTATGGTACAGCCAATTCAACATTTTTGTCGAAATGCGAGGATGTATGAATAATAAACGTATACCAATTTGTTTGAAATAAAACATTTATACTAACTGCATATTGCTGCATGCTACTTAGTTACTATACTAATTATTTTCATCTTGTTGTATCTCGAATTTAAAAAAACTATAGCATCACATAATTTATTTTATCCCCAGAGTGCTGAAACTGTCTGTGCATAATAGTGATAGTAATCGCGGCATGTGATGCAAGAAAGCAAGTATATGAGCTTATGTAGCACCAGCCAAAAAAAAAAATTCACACAAACATTCCCTTTAAATGTTTGTTCAGTTCCTCCTTAAATTTATTTAACCTATCAACCTCCACAATGACAGATGGAATTTTGTTCCAGCAATTAACCACCTGCTGGCTAAAAGCAAATTTCTGCACATATATTCTACAGCTGACTTTCCTCAATTTGAATTTATATCCCCTTAGGATTGTAATCTGAACAAGTGGAAGAATCCCATCAGAATTCTGTGTGCTCAACCCATTCAAGGCCTTATACACCTCATTCAGATCACCTCGCAGGTGCCTAGTCTCCAGCCGTTGAAATTTGCAGAATTTTAAGCCTCTCTTGGTACGAGGATCCCTTCATTCTCCTCACCAATATTGTTGCCCTTCTCTGTACATGCTCAAGCAAATCTACATCCTTCCTAAAATGAGGCCTCCAACCTGTATGCATTACTAAAGGCAGTGGCCTGACCATTGCCTTATACAGAGGGACAATCACCTCCTTTTCCCTACTAGCAAAATTCCTGTATATCACTGACAAAACCCCATGACCTGCTCTTGCAGCCTGTCTGCATTGTTCAGAAAACTTCATATCTGACTGCACAATTACTCCCGGGTGTTTTTCATTTTCTACCACCCTAAGTGTAGTACCACACAGTTGGTACATTCCTCTGGGGGTTACTTCTACCCATATACAGTACTTTGCATTTGTCAATGTTAAACTTCAGTTGCCACTTCTTAGTCCATCTTCCCAAATTTTCTAGATCCTGTTGCAGTAGCACACTGCCATTACTGTCATTAACAACCCTGCCAACCTTTGTATCATCTGCAAACTTCAACATTAAGCCTGATATACCTTCATCAATGTCATTGATGAAAATACAAAACAACAGTGGACCCAACACCGAACCCTGTGGGACTCCACTAATAGCATTAGTCCACGAAGAGCAGCGCCCATTGATTGCCACCCTCTTTCTTCTCCCACTTAAACATCCTTTTATCCATTGTAGTAACTTACCATTAATACCATTATGCTCCAATTTGTACAGTAGTCTTCCATGCGCAACAGTGTCAAAAGCTTTCCTGAAATCCAAGTATATGATATCAAAATTATTTTTTGCATCCAATTCCTTTGTAACGACATCATAATATCCGATCAAATTTGTCAGACAAGAATTTTCCTTAACAAACCCATGCTGTGTCTGAATTATTGCTGCAGTCTTGTCTAGATGATCCTGCAATGCATCTTTAACCAGCGACTCCATTATTTTACCCAGAACAGAAGTTAAACTAACTGGTCTGTAATTACTCGTGTCGCCCTTCGAACCCCCTTTGTGAATTGGGGATACATTTGCACATCTCCAGTCCGTGGGTACCTGCCCCGAATCCAAGGATGCTGTAATAATTATGGCTAAGGGTTTGCTTAGTTTCTTTGCCGCCTCCTTTAATATAACTGGATAGATCCCATCCACCCCAGGTGCCTTTCTTTTGTTTAACTTCAACAATTTCTCCTCCACTTTGCTCTCAGTTATCATAAAATCATTAAGCATCCTGCTACAATTTGATAACCATCTGGCATTTTCAATCCTTAATAACTCCTCGTGTGAATGTAGATGCGAAATACTTATTCAGTTTGTTTGCTATATGAGCAGGATCATTAACAGTCAACAGTCGAACCATCAATATCAAGTGGACCAATCTGATTCATCCCCTTCCTTTTAGAATTTATATAAGTAAAGAAATCCGTAACTTATTACTGTGCATTCAACTTCTAACAAAGTTGAATGCACAGTAATATTCAGGTTGAATGCACAGTAATATATTATTCAGGACATTATTATTATGAGCCATATGGTACAAGGAAGCCTGAGGCTTATGCTTCACCAGCCAAAAAAAAATTCTCGAGTTACCCTGAGAGAGAGAGAGAGAGAGAGAGAGAGAGAAGAATGATGTCCAGCTCAGGACCCTGGATTTCCCAAGTCCATAGAATTAATTGAGTTCCAGGAATTAATTTTAAAGTAATGATTGTACTAATATAAAGGTTTACTTAAAAAAAAATTCAGAAGTGAATCTACAAATTATTGATACCTATCTGCTGGGATACATGAATGGGTTTGTTCATATCAACCCTACTAAACCACCTGTCAGGTAAAATTTTTGGTACCCTCACAGGGTTAGATCTGGTGGTATGTTAGTTTCACTACTACAGATTTTCTATTGCAGGTAGAATCGCTTCAAGTCATTATAATACGTGATTGCAAGTAACAATTGCAGCCACCTGTTATATGTAAAGGCATAGTAACTATTTTGCTGCCTAGATGCAGTGGCTTTCACTCTTAACGCTGCTCTAATAGTAGGTAATTCAAAACCACCAATTTTTTTTGGTTTCATTTTATTTTATTGAATAGTATTCCAATGAAGAATTCAAATAAAGTTATGCTGAGGTTTTGTGCCCATTTTCATAGTGCTGGTAAGAGTCAAACTGAAGAATCAAGTAGCATGATACTCAGAAGGTGGTGGTGGCGTTCTGTGTTAAGTGAAAGAGTAACTACAGCTGTGCAGCTTGAATTCAGCCAGTTCTGAATAATGTATTCTTTAGTTTGCTCGATGAAAACTACTTTCCAAGAGTTAAACCAGGTAGCCCTTGCCTGAGACTGACTGATTCAAACATGTTGTGATAAACGCTGATAAGTTTCCTATGTTGAGACCAGTTTCAAATCCAGTCCTTTGAAACTGGAAATCGAGGAGGCTTGAAGTTGTATCAATATTATTTTTTTTCTCCTTTTTTTCCCCCTTAATTACTTAACATGCTAGTGTGATAATAAGTGTATCTTCTTTGGATAGAAAATAGAAATTGAATGGAAGTCTCTACACAGGAAGTGTGTCTGTAAGTAGCACACGATAGCAAATTGACTTTTTTTAAATTTACAAACATTAAATTTGTTACAAACTAGAATACCGTGAAAATGCCACTAATATTAAGATTCGGTTTCTGTGTGTGCACGTGCCTTTTATATTTTCTATTAACTGTGTTCCAATAGTTAATGTTTTCTTATATGTAATATGATAATTGTACGTCGATTAGGATTTTTACTGAAAACTGGGCACTGTTTTATGAAATAATATTAACATTGCTAATAGTAGGGTGCCCTTGCGACACCGGGCACTAAAAATTATGTCATCCTGGAAATGTCTCAAGTTTCCTTCTTCAGAGTGCATTTTGTCCAGACTTTTTTTTCTATTCACAGAATTTTTGTCCTGATTTCCATCCCTGAAAATTTAGTAACCCTGTTATTTTATGTTTTTTTGGCCTGAACAACATATGTGGCTTGTTCTCAGCTGTTCTTCTGCCTTTCGTGATGGGCCGAACTGATATTATCACCTTCGCTGATGATATAAAGCTGTTTACTGCTATCAACCCTGGAGACACTGCTCACTACACAAATGCCTTAATCGTACAGAAAATCCAGAACTTCGAGGCCTTCCTCTCCGGTTTTCGAAACAGTTGACCTTCTTGCTCAAACGCAACCTAACAATGGTGCAACCCAATATAAGAGAATCTGCAATTTCTGCTGTTCAGCAACACACCAATCTGGGCATTATTTTTGACCAGATGCTCTACCACACATAGACCATCTGCAAATAAAGTTCTTTCGATTCTGGTGGATGCTTAAGTTACAACTTATGCATGTCCATGACCAGGCCATTGAGTGCAGATATATTAAGACATGTGTCTATCCTGTCATACTTTATGGCGCAGAAGTCTGGACCTCAACTGCCACAATGCATCTGAGACGGATTTTTTGTGGACAAATTTTGGCTGTTGAAGTGGGCCATATGGAAATTTCGGCTTTCCCCTGCACCAAGGACCGCCCAGATGGTGCCAGCTCTAAACATCAGACGTCTTCCCTCCATTACCCCTGACAGAAGACTCATCTTTGCTGTAAAAATGATGGTTGGCATTATTTTGGAACCAAACTTCTGGGCTAACTGCGGATGGAGCATCCCAGTACCAAGCCTTCGGGCCAGGCCAGTCCTTCAGGCCACCCCAAACTGGTTAAAGTTATCCGATCGGTTCTTACCCGTGCAAATGCTGCAGTACATACACTCCTTGGATAGCGACCTCTACAAGTTCGCATTGGATAAAAAATATAGGCAGAACTTACTCCATCGACTTTGTTCTCAGGACCACGTCACAGGACATTAGAACCTGCTCCCAAGGACCTGACCATCACTGCTATGGATCCATCACTACAGTGTTCCAAATTTCTGCGCCTGCTCAGATGACTCCAGCACTGTAAAAGGACTGCTCCCTGGAGTATAATTTAACTTGATAACATGTTGTTGTGTGTATATATTTTCATATGTAAATTTTATTTTTTTTTTCCAATGTTTAATCCTACACTTGTATAATTAGCAATAATATTGTTTTTTTTTCTCCTATCTCATTCTTGTTTATTACATTGTATTAGCCTTTACTGTAAACCCCTGGCTTGTAGCCGTGAAGGGTATTGTGTATGGTGTGTGCCTTCTGTATGCAATAAAGAGTTCTTCTTAAAACACTTGCACAGACGTAATACATAAAGTATGGTATGGCCTGAGATGCACTAGATAACTAACAATAAGTAGAGATAAATTCCCAAACTGGCCATTTTAATTTGGACATCATACACACTGGAGGGTGCCTCCGTAGCCAGGTGGGCAGGAGCAGCAGTGCGTAGCACCTGCTTCTTGATTAGACCGGGGTTCGAGCCCGTGACCACCAAATACGGAGGATGTGGAAAGGTCAGAGAATGACCACCGCATATCCCCGGAGCAATATGGCCTTAGTTGCTAATGCTCCTAAAAAAAAAAAAAAAAACGAAAAAACAAAACAAACTGGAAGAGAATCAGTCTTATATTGGGTTCCCTCCAGCTGATTTTTATAATCCCAGTATTAATTAATAGTATTACTGGGTTTTGTAAGTAATTACCAAGAGCTTCAGATCAGGTTTTCCAGAATTTAAATGTGGATAGCAAGGTTGGAAATTTTATTCAGCTATTTAGCATGATATCAAGTGAAAAGTGTATGTGTTAGTTTTTTTTTTTTTTTAAATTAATTGCTAATGGATGTTTTAGCTACAGTTCAAATGAATCTACAGAAATTTTAACTTGAATTACAGAACCCAAGTCATATCTGAAGTCATAATATTCCTCTGTTTAGCATGCTTGAATAGAGAAATGTAGAGTTCTGTATTAAATTATAACCGCACATGTGCATGCATGCTTAGTCTCAGGCTGCATTGTGACCTGGTTTAAAGAGCCCATCTTTGTAGGCAGAAAACCCAATATCATCCCTATATGAGGTATTAAGACAGACTTCTTCATTGTATATATCAATCATTTATATTGTCCTAGAATCTTCTTTAAAAGTAATAAAAAAATTAGTAAAGGCAGGTACTTTAGTTTTAACTAATTGTTGCTACTGTATATTAGACAGTTCCAAAACAAATTAAGAATATGCTCAATGCATACCCTAGGTTAGGCAGGTAATGAAAAGTCTTAAGGAGAGAGCAACATAAAATAGCAAAGAATTCTTTGCTATATTAACATTAGTTGGAAATGGACGAATCACATTGGTCCACTTGATATTAATGGCATAATTGTTGATGATCCTGTACAGATTGTGGATGAACTAAATAAATATTTTGCATCTACGTTCAGACACGAAGCTTTAGAAATGGGGTATAGGCAAACAGTGATGGAGTTAAATGATTTTATGGTAACTGAGAGGAAGTTGGTAGAGAAATTGCTGCATCTAAAAGTAAACAATGCATCCTTGAGCAAATGGAATCCTGAGTTATATTAAAAGAGGTAGTAAGTTTGTCTTGATATGAATTGAGTTATAAGGTGGTCACATTCTGATTTGTTAAAGGGAGATCATTCCTGACAAACCTGATTAGCTACTCTGAGGTTGTTGTTGTGAAGGAAGAAATTGGATGCAACAAATAATATTGACATCATATAATTAAATTTTAATGTCTTTGATGTTGTATCACATGCGTGATTGTTGCGTAAATTGGAACAGTATAGCATTAGGGGCAAGTTACTACTGGAACAAAGTGATGGATAAGTGGTAGGTGACAAAGAGTGATTATAAATGGCCACTGTTCTTCAGGAACTATTTGATCAATGCACACCCATAGGGGTTGGTGTTGGACTCCCCCTACTGTTTTAAATATTTATTTGTTTATTTACACCACAAACAGCAGTGCAGTACAGTATGCCTTTCTGTGACATTAAAATCCATATACAGTGTTTAAAATAACATACTGTATTTTCAAAGGGACTTCATCGTCAGCCATTTTCAATGCACTGCAGGATGAAGGCCTCTCCAGCAACTTTCCAGTTCCTTCTTTTTTGTGCAATGCCATTCATTTACTACCCACAAACTCATGAATTTCATCTATCCATCTCTGCTGTTGTCTTTCAGGTTTTCTTCTAGCTCCTCCTCGGTACCATTCTGTTATTTTTTTAGTCCATCAGTCATCATGCCTTTGAGCTATGTGTCCTGCCCAAGACCAATTTAGTTCTTTAGTTTTGATAAGAATGTCCTTCACTTGGGTTTGCTGTCTAATCCATGTTTTTCTCTTCTTATCTAACAGTCCCAGTATAATTCGTTCCATTCTTCCCTGTGTAGTTCTCAGCTTCTCTTCCATTCTTTTGGTGAGTGCCCAAGTTTCGCTTCCATAAGTCATGGGGGGAGTATGCATTAGTTCATTATTTTACGTTTCAGACAAACTGGGATATTGCTCTTCAGTATGTGACTATATTTCCTGAATGCTATTCATCCAAAATTTATTCTTCTGTTGACCATTTATCATTATTACAGTTAATAACTTGTCCCAGATAAGAATATGACTCCACTTTTTCAATTACTGTTCCTTCAATCATTATGTCCCTTTCTGTGGCATACTTGTTTATCATTACTTTTGTTTTAGCTATATTCATCTTTAATCCAAAATCCTTACTAACTGTGCATAACTGATTTAAGATTTTCCTAATTCTTTGGGATCGTGGCTTATAACCACAATGTCATCTGCAAATCGTAAATGGTTTAGGTACTCTCCATTCACATTGACCAGTGTGAATGGAGAGTACATTCTGCGACCAGTCTCATCTTCTGAAAGCTTCCTCAAGGGCAGCAGTAAACAACTTTGGAGATATTGGTGTCTCCTTGTCGAACTCCTTTCCCGATTTTAAATTTGCTCCTGTCTTTGTCTAGTCGAATAAAGGAGGTAGCATTCTCATATATTTTCTTCAAAATCATAATATATGTGGTACCTATGCCTTGTCTTTCCAGTGAACGAAACATTGCCTTATGCTGTATGGAGTCAAATGCCTTTTCATAATCCACAAATGCCAGGCATAATGGTGTTTTATATTCATTTGCTTTCTCCATTAGCTGTGATATTATGTGAAGGTGATCCATAGTTGAGAATCCTGTCCTAAAGCCTGCTTGCTCTTTCAGCTGATTCTCATGAAGTATAACTCAGTATATGCAATTTTGTCCTTGTCAGTGTTTATCTTGCCCTTCATTTGTCATCAGAGATTAAAAGAGAGAGAGAGAGATGTGGATGACATAAAATCAAATAACAAGATAAGAAGACTTGGTGTTAGCTTCAGAAACCACTACGAACTGGCCCAAAAATAATTTTGCATGACGTGGATAATGAAGTAGGAAAGAAAGATGTGACACGCAACCTGTACAAGAAAAACATAATCCATCTTGATTTCAGCAAGGAAGATATAATGGCAGGAGCCTTTTTCAGATTCCCTAGTAAAAACGGAAGTAAGATGGGATCAACTGGGTGTTGGAAATATCTAATTATATTAGGATCTTCCTCACTCAGCAACGAAGAGTATTTATTAGGTATGCAAATCGTAAATGGTTTAGATACTCTCCATTCACGTTGACTCCTTTCTGCGACCAGTCTAATCTTCTGAAAGCTTCCTCAAGGGCAGCAGTAAACAACTTCGGAGATAGTCTCCTTGTCGAACTCCTTTCTCGATTTTAAATTTCCTACTGTCTTTGTCTTGTCTAATAAAGGAGGTAGCTGTCTCATATATTTTTTTCAAAATCATAATATATGGAGTATCTATGCCTTGTCTTTACAGTGCCCAAAACATTGTCTTATGCTGTAGGGAGTCAAATGCCTTTTCATAATCCACAAATGCCAGGCATAATGGTGTTTTATATTCATTTGCTTTCTCCATTAGCTGTGATATTACGTGAAGGTGATCCATAGTTGAGAATCCTGTCCTAAAGCCAGCTTGCTCTTTCAGTTGATTCTCATCAAGTATTCTTGATGGATCAATGAAGTGGACCAATCTGATTCATCCCCTTCATTCTAGAGTGTACATAAGTAAAGAACTCTGTGCTGTTTTTCTTTGCATCCTTTGCCAAAGATTTCTCGTAATCTGCCTTCGTCTCCCTAACCTCCTTTGTAGCTTGGTTGCAGACCAGCTTATGTCTATCATAAGCTTCTGTGTCACATGTTAATTTATATAAATCCGATGCATTTTTCTTCTCTGTCACATGTCTAATTAGTTCATCTGTCATCCATTTACCTAAATGGATGACAGATGAACCTAAATCTTGAACAATATTTCTTTGTTATTTGAATTTGCTGTTGGTAACATCTTCAGTTGGTTCCAACATATAGAATTTAAATACTGTCTCAGACTACTGTAGTCGCCTTTACGAAAGCACAAACTCTTCCCCATACCCTTGATGGTAGTTACCTCTTTGAGTAAATCCCACTTCAGCACACTGTGATCGCTGCCACCTAGTGATTCCTCTATCTGCAGATTCTTAATGCATGAAGAATCACTACTGATAATCAAATCAAGAGTATTACTCCCTCTAGTTGTCTCCCAAACATGCTGATGTAGAAAACAATCATTCAATAAATCTACAAAAGCCTTGCTAATGTGTGTGACTAACCCACATAATCCAGTCAATATCTGGGAAATTAAAATCCCCCATTATAAGACTCTCTGATTTACTGGCCCACTCTATTTCCCTGTACAGTTTCTTATTATACTCATCAGAGTCATTAGGCCTATAGCACACTCCTACTCTCAATTTTGATCTCCCCATGCTTATGTCACACCAAACTGACTCGACACTGCACTGTCCAGCGATGTCGACTGGCTTCACTTCCTTGGATTTTATGTGTTTCTTAACTAATAGCATAACCCCTCGTCCCTTCCTATCGTGTATATCCTTTCTGTAGATGTTGTACTTCCCAAATTCCAGTTGTGCATTCCTTATATCTGTGTGACACAACGTCTCTGATATCCCAACAATACTTCAAATTCATCAAATTTATTTACCAAACTCCTAGCATTGGTGTACACGCAAGTATACATTCACCTATTCTTTTTCTTAGTTACCCTAACACAACCCATGTGTTTACTTGTACTGCAATGACGGCCAGCAGTCTCTGAAATATCCTGCATCTTGTTTTCCAGGCTTCTGCTCATTCTAATAGAAGCAGTGCAAGAATCACTTTCACCTCTGCCAGTGGCTAATGTTAATCTATTAGTCCTTGTATCCCCCCCAAGCTAGCAGTTTTCCGACCCACCTAACACTGCCTCGATAGCATCAGCAAATATTCTTGCACCCTTTCTATTTAAGTGTCCCATCCCTGTAGAAGCAGTCCTTCTGTTAATAAGCACAGAACGGGCTGAGAAAAATTCTACCCCTTGAGCCTTGCACAATCTCTGCAGAGCCAAATTGATCGACAAGGCTCTCATCATATACTCCCTCCTATCATGTCTGGGCAGAATTGCAGACACTTTCAAATTCAACCCTAACTCACGGCTGTTTTTCAGCATTGACTTGTACTTGTTAAGTAATTCCGCCGGTCTCCTACTCTTAATATCCTTAGTGCCAACGTGTACAACAATATCACCCTTTGTGCCCTTAAAAGATGACATCTGCTCTACAACATCATCAACCCTTGTCCCTGGCAGACATACCCTGGTCCTGTTCCATCTATCCTTTTTGCACAATATGTTCCCCGTTTCCCTGACAATAGTCGCCTATAACAACTAGTTCCTTTCGGACCAGCACATTCTGCCTTTAGGTTTGCTGCTGTGTTGCTTGATGTTCAATTGCAAGCTCTGGCATTGATGTGGGCAGCTGAGAGCTTGATTAGTCCCTTAATTTAAATCCTTCGAGGGCATCCATCTCGAAGCTCTCACATAAGCCCATAACAATGCAGAGTTGGCGCTTGATTTCCTCACACTCGTTACATTGCGCACACACAAAGACATTCCCCTTGGTAATATCATGTCCCATTCCTGATTGCTCTACAAACATCAAACAAGCAGTGCATTTCAATAGACTGTGATTCAGAGGACAACTGCCTCCCCTCAGTTATCCCCTGAGCCACAGCACTTCCATTAGTTTGAGCCTTTTGCTTTGCTGCTCTGGTCTGAGTCATGATTTCTATTCAAGTTCAATAAAATTCCAATACAAAATATAACCCTAAACTTATATCCCAGTGCAGTTATAACACTATGTATTTTGGTATCGAATGTTATCTCCATGTTACGTTATATGAATTTCTTATCCTGTGTTATGTTATATGATTTTCTTATCCCCTGTCAACTTATATGTATTAATTTATGATGTTACGTTTGTAAAAACTATGTCGCTATATTTATTTAGCTAAAGTACAATTCGATTGACAATGAAATTTTATAGGAATAATAAATTTTACTGATTAATTGATACTACTATACTCGCTATCTAGTTTTCCGTTAAACCTTACGCTATCTAGTTTTCCGTTAGACCTTACGCTATCTAGTTCAGTGCACTCATATCGTATAACAATGGCGGCAAGTTACGAACGGTTAATCTATGGACACAGGGTATTATTTACTTTCCAAATCATGCTATCTAAATTAAAAATAAAATAAACTCTTGTGGGTCAGGCCATAGAAGATCAAAATACACAACAGATTGGGTGCATTAATACTGCTAGTTATCAGCTTATCGAGAAAGTGCAGATGTTAATACTTTCTTCGGGAACTGTAGTGGACATTAGATTGAAGTAATAATACCACACTCTATAAGGCCTAGATTTATATTGTAGTCCAAGTCTCAAGCATAAGAGCCTAATGAATTGCTTTTGTATTCCCTTTCAGTATCCACAATCTCTCCTAAGTCAGGAGGAAACCAGATCAAGTGCAGTGTTTCACAGAATATGCTGAAGTTAAGTATGTTGAATCAGGTTTGATTCTAAGTTTGCCTATGGTACAAAGGGAGATAAGGTGGCTAATGACATTAATCAGTGAATGGTACCCCAAGAAGATATAGATAAAGAAAGTGGTATGCTGAAAAATTATAATTGAGTTTTAACTGAAAAATGCAAGGTTCTACACTCGGATAGCAGAATCCCTGAATAACATACTATTTCGATAGCACTAAACTTAAATAGTTAATAAGGAAAAAGATCTAAGGGCAATTGTACAGTCTTAGCATTAGAAGGGCACATGATGCAAGAAAGCAAGCTTATATAGCATCAGCCAAAAACAAAAAAAAAACACACACACCCTTCTCATTTCACCCATCCACTCGCTCCAAATGTTTGTCTAGTAGTTTGTCAAATGTTTGCCTTGAATTTGTTTAGCATTAGCATTAGCATTAGTAGAGGCATATGATGCAAGAAAGCAAGCTTATTCAGCATCAGCCAAAAAAAAAAAAAAAAAAAAACCCACTCCCATTTCACCCCTCTGTTCGTTCGAAATACCTGTCCAGTTGAGCATTAAATTTGTTCAGGCTATCAACTTCAACAACAAGTGATGGAAGTCGGTTCCATCAACCAACCACCCGCTGGCCAAAGGCAAATTTCCGCACATCTATCCGACATCCGTCCTTCCTCAATTTGAATTTATGCCCTCTGAGGTGATTATTCTGAGCAAGATGAAGAATCCCATTGGCATTGAGCATGCTCAAACCATTCAAAGCCTTATACACCTCTATCAGATCACCTCGCCGGTGCCTAGTCTCCAGACTCTGTAATTTGCAAAACTTAAGCCTTTCTTTGTAAGAGCAACCCTTTGTTCCATTCACTAATCTTGTTGCCCTTCTCTGTACCCGTTCCAGCAGTTCTACATCCTTCTTGAAATGAGGCCTCCAGACCTGTATACAGTACTCAAGATGTGGCCTAACCATTGCCTTATACAAAGGAATAATCACCTCCTTATCCCTGCTAGAAAAATTCCTGTATATTATTGACAAGACACCATGAGCTACTCTTGCAGCTCGTCTGCACTGCTCAGAGAACTTCATATCTGCCTGCACAATTACCCCCAGGTCCTTTTCATTCTCCACCACTGTCAGTGTAGTACCGCAGAGTTGATACGTTGCTCTGGGGTTACTGTTTCCCATATGTAGTACTTTACATTTTTCAATGTTAAACTTCATTTGCCACCTCTCAGCCCATCTGTTCAACCTTTCCAGATCCTGTTGCAGCAGCATAGCGTCAGTAGTGTCCTTAACGACCCTGCCAACCTTTGTATCATCTGCAAACTTGGACATTAAACTTGATATCCCATCATCAATATCATTCATAAACACCGAAAACAACAACGGACTCAACACTGAACTTTGAGGAACTCCACTAATAACATTAGTCCACGTTGAGCAGTGTCCATTGATTACCACTCTCTGTCTTCTGCCACTCAACCATCCCCTTATCCATAGCAGCAATTTGCCTCCAATGCCACACTGCTCCAATTTGTGCAGCAGTCTTCCATGTGCAACAGTATCAAAAGCCTTTCTAAGATCCAAATATATAATATCAAAGTTATTCCCTGCATCCAGTTCTTTTGTGACTACATCATAGTATCCAATCAAATTGGTCAGGCAAGACCTGCCCTTAACAAAACCATGCTGCGTCTGAGCTATAACTGAATTCTTGTCTAGATGATCCTGCAGTGCTTCTTTAACCAGTGCCTCCATTAATTTACCTGGAACAGAAGTTAAACTAACAGGTCTATAATTACTTGTGTCAGCCTTTGATCCTCCTTTGTGAATTGGGGTTACATTTGCACATCTCCAGTCTATGGGTACCTCCCCTGAGTCCAAAGAAGCTCTCATAATTATGGCTAGGGGTTTGCATACTTCCTTTGCTGCCTCCTTTAATATAACTGGATAGATCCCATCCACCACAGGTGCCTTTTTTATGTTTATCCTCAACAATCTCTCCTCCGCTTTCCTCTCAGTTATTACGAAATCATCCAGCTCACTGCCAATGTTTACTTTACCTACATCATTCTCCTTCCTGAATTGGGGCGCCTCCATAGCCAGGTGGGAAGGAGCAGCAGTGCGTAGCACATGCTTCTTGATTAGACCGGGGTTCGAGCCCGTCACCACCAAACACGGAGGATGCGGAAAGGTCAGGGAATGACCACCGCATATCCTGGAGCAATATGGCCTTAGTTGCTAATGCTCCTAAAATCCAAAAATAACAATAACAATCCTTCCTGAATAACTCCTCATGCGTGAATGTAGATGCAAAATGCTTGTTTAGATTGTTAGCCACCTGAGCAGGATCCTCAACTGTTGAACCATCAATATCCAGTGGACCAATCTGATTCATCCCTTTCCTTCTCGAGTTCAAATATGTAAAGAACTCTTTTCTGTTTTTCTTTGCATCCTTTGCCAAGGATTTTTCGTAGTCTGCCTTTGCCTGCCTAATCTCCTTTGTGACTTGTTTACAGACCAACTTATATCTATCATAGGCTTCCATGTCACCCATTAATTTGTATGTATCCCATGCATTTTTCTTCTCTGCCACATGTCTCATTAATTCATCTGACAACCATTTAGGCCTAAACCTTGAACAATATTTCTTAATTAGTATGTAAAGCCTGGTAGCCTCCAAGATTAGTTCCTTGAATGCTTCCCATTTTGAGTTTGCTGTTGGTAACATCATCAGTTGGTCCCACTGTATAGAATTTAAATACTGTCTCAGACCATCATAGTCGCCTTTACGAAAACAAAAACCCTTCCCTTTACCTCTGATGGTAGTTACCTCCTTGAGTAAATCCCACTTCAACACACTGTGATCACTGCCACCTAGTGGTTCATTTATCTGCAGATTCTTAATGCATGAAGAATCACTACTGATAATCAGATCAAGAGTATTGCTCCTTCTTGTTGCCTCACGAACATGCTGATGTGGAAAACAATCATCCAATAAATCCACAAAAGCCTTGCTAGTGTGCGAGTGACCAACCCACAAATTCCAGTCAATATCTGGGAAATTAAAATCCCCCATTATAAGACTCTCTGATTTACTGGCCCACTCTATTTCCCTGTACAATATCTTATTATACTCATCAGAGTCATTAGGCCTATAGCACACTCCTACTCTCAATTTTGATTTCCCTATGCTTATGTCACACCAAACTGACTCGACACTGCCCTGTCCATCGATGTCGACTGGCTTCACTTCCTTGGACTTTATGTGTTTCTTAATTAATTGCATAACCCCTCCTCCCCTCCTGTCCTGTCTATCCTTCCTATACACATTGTATTCCCCAAATTCCAGTTCCGCATTACTTATATCTGTGTGACACCACGTCTCTGATATCCCAACAATATCTGCCTTTGATGTTTTGAGCAATACCTCAAATTCATCAAATTTATTTACCAAACTCCTAGCATTGGTGTACACGCAGGTATACATGCACCTGTTTCTATTCTTAGCTACCCTAACACAACCCATGTGTTTACTTGTACCGCAATGACTACCAGCAGTCTCTGAAATATCCTGCATCTTGTTTTCCAGGCTTCTGCTCATTTCAATAGAAGCAGTGCAAGAATCACTTCCACCTCTGCCAGTGGCTACTGTTAATCTATTAATCCTTGTATCCCCCCCAACTAGCAGTTTTCCGACCCACCTAACACTGCCTTGACAGCATCCGCAAAAATTCTTGCACCCTTTCTATTTAAGTGTATCCCATCCCTGTAGAAGCAATCTCTCTCCTGTTAACAAGTACAGTCCAGGCTGAAAAAAATTCTACCCCTTGAGCCTTGCACAATCCCTCCAGGGCCGAATTGATCGACAAGGCTCTCATCATATACTCCCTCCTATCGTGTCTGGGCAGAATTGCAGACACTTTCAAGTTCAACCCTAATTCACGGCTTTTTTTCAACAGTGACCTGTACTTGCTAAGTAATTCCGCCGGTCTCCTACTCTTAATATCATTAGTGCCAACGTGTACAACTATATCACCTTTTGTGCCCTTAAAAGATGATATCCGCTCTACAACGTCATCAACCTTTGCCCCTGGCAGACATACCCTGGTCCTATTCCACCTATCCTTTTTACAAAGCATGTTCCCCGTTTCCCTGACAATAGAGTCACCAACAACTACTAGTTCCTGTGGGACCAGCGCATTCTGCCTAGGGGGCTGCCTCTGTGTTGCCTGATGACCAAGTGCAAGCTCTGGCGTTGATGTGGGCAGCTGAGAGCTTGATGGGCCCCTCAATTTATTTCCTTCGAGGGCATCCACCCTGTCCTTCAAGCTCTCATAAAGGCCCATAACAACGCTGAGTTGTCGCCTGATTTCCTTGCACTCCTTACATCGTGCACACACAAAGACATCCCCCCTTGGCAGTATCATGTCCCGTACCCGACTGCTCCGCAAACATCAAGCAAACAGTGCATTTTAAAAGACTGTGATTCAGAGGGCAACTGCCCCCCTCAGTTCTCCCCTGAACCACAGCACTCCCATTAGCTTGAGCCTTTTGCTTTGCTGCTCTGGTCAGAGTCATGATTCCGATTTAATTCAATAAAATTCAAAACAAAAATTAAATCCTTAAGTTATATCACAAAACAGTTATGTTATATATATTTTTTCGGTATCTAGTGTTTTCTACGAGTTCCCTTTATACAACTTCCGTATCACGTGTACCACTATAGTTATGTATTAATTATTTGTTACGATTAAGTTGTTATATATATATAGAGTTAAAAATACAATGTAATTGACAATAAAGTTTATCAAGATTAATTACTGATTAATTGACAATATTATATTATGCACTATACTACACTAAGCTTATGCTATCGTGTAAAAATGGCGGGAATTCACGAACGGTATTTCTACGGACTCGTAAGTATTGATTAGCTTCCAAATCTCGCTATCTCAATTTAGAATAAACTAAGGATCCTAACTAGGTCTATAATCTACTTATAGAAGATAATTTGATATAACAATTGGTTAATAAATCGACTAAATTTGGTTAAAAAAAAAAAAAAAAAAAGACCTCTCGTTCAATTTGTGACACGTGGATTTGATACCGTTACCGATACTAAGTAATATCTACAAAATCTCTGTCTAAGTTAAACTTTAAACTAAGTATCGTAACTAGGAATATAAAGCTACTCTAGAAAATAAGTTAATATGACAATTTAAACTAATAAAGCAGAAAATAAATCAGGAAAAACTTCTCTGTTTCAAGAGCTTTAAGGAGCAACGGCCGCACAGGCTAACCTCGCACCCAGTTTAAGCTATCAACTTCTACAATGATAGATGGAAGTTTGTTCCAGCAATCAACCACCCACTGGCTAAAGGGAAAAAACCTTACACAACATTCTTTGAGCAGTGCTGATGATCTTCTAAGACAGCTCATAGAGTTCTATCAATGATAATGATTTATTTAAGTGATTTCTACATGTAAGGTTGGCAAAGTAAGGTTGTAGTAAAATAAGGATGTAGTAAAATGATGCAAGAAAGCAGGCTCATATAGCATCAGTCAAAAAAAAAAAAAAAAAAAACCCGAACTACGCCCTTTTCAATACATACCATTTAAAGTTTTGTGTAGTGCTTCCTTGAATTTATTCAAACCATCCACTTCCACAACAACAGATGAAAGCCTGTTCCAATAATTAACCACTAGCTACCTGAAAGCAAACTTCAGCATATCTATCCTGCAGTCATCCTTCCTCAACTTAAATTTATGCCCCCTCATGTGTAGTTTCAGCAAGAGGAAGAATGCCATTCACATTCAGCTTACTTAATCCATTCAAGGCCTTAAAGACCCCAATCATTTCATCTTGCAGGTGCCTGGTCTCCAGAAGCTGCAATTTGCAGAACTGAAGCCTTTATAGGTAAGAACACCCTTTTGTTCTCTTCATCAATCTGGTTGCACTTCTCTGCACCTGTCCCAGCAGATCTACATCACTTCCTAAAGTGAGGCTTCCAGACTTGAATGCAGTACTCAAGGTGCAAGCTAGCCATGGCCTTATACAGAGGGATAATCACCTCCTTATCCCTGCTAGCAGTTTCAATATATCATTAACAAAACTCCATGAGCTGTTCTGGCCGCATGTCTGTCCTGCTTAGAGAATATCGTATCTGACTACACAATTACTCATCTTTTTCATTTCCTTGACCATAAGTATAGTTTAGCCAGCAAGTCATTGATTGCTGGAACAGGTTGCCTTCCAGGTAGTTGAGGCTAACATTTTGAACGAATTCAAAGGCCAATTGGAGAGTTACCTATATGAGGAGGGAAGCAAATAATTTGCATTTTCTTATCTACTCATTTCCCCCCTCCCCAACCAGTGCAGCAAAAGCCTGTGGCTTCCTTGCACTATATGACTATTACTAGTATCACACAGTTAATGAGATACTCTGGGATTACTGCTACTCATGTGTAGTACCTTGCATTTGTCAACGTTAAACTTCAGCTGCCATTTCTCAGCCCATTGACCCCAATTTTCCTAGATCTTGTTGCAGTAGCTCACTCTGATTACCATTGATAACCACCCTGCCAACCTTTTGTATTATCTGCAAAATTGGACATTAAGCCTTATATACCTTCATCAGTATCATTAATAAATATTGAAAACAACAATGGACTCAGCACTGAACCATGGAGTACTCCACTGATAATATTAGTCCATGAAGTGCAGTGCCCATTGGTAACCACTCTATCTTTCAGTTAACCATTCATTTTATCTATAGCAGTAACTTGGCCTTAAAGCCACATTGCCCAGTTTATACAGCAGTTATTTATATGCAATAGTATCAAAAGTCATTCTGAGATCCAAGAATATGATATCAAAATTGTTTTTTGCATCCAATTCCTTGGTCACTGCATCATCGTAACTTATCAGATTGGTTAGACAAGACCACCCCTTAATAAATCCATGCTGTGATTGCAGTACAACTGCAATCCTCTGTAGATGATCCTGCATTACTTCTTGAACCAGTGACCCTATTATTTTCCCTGGAACATATTTTAATATAACAGGTCTGATTACTCATGTTATCTTGTGATCCCTCTTTATGAATTGGTGATACATTTGCACATCTCCAGTTCATAGGGACCTCCCCTGATTCCAAGAATGCTCTAATTATGGCTAAAGCCTTGCTGTCTTGTTTACCTCCTTTATGATTGGATAGATCGCATCCACCCCAGGTGCCTCTTTTATGTTTAGCTTCAATAATTCCTCTTCCACTTAGCTTTCAGTTATCACAAAGTCATTAAGCTTCCCATTGGAGTTTGATAAACTTCTAGTATCCCTCTTCTAAAGAATTCCTGATGTATGAATGTAGATGCAAAATACCTGTTCAGTTTGTCAGCAACAGTTAACTCATTGACAAAGTGGCTCAATGTGATTCTGTCCCTTGCTTCTACTGTTAATATAAGCATAGAAGTCTTTACTGTTTTTTTTTTTTTTTTTTTTTTTTTTGTCAGAGACTACTCATAAGTGCACTGTTGATTGCTTCCACCCAGAGGTGCCTCCGTAGCCAGGTGGGCAGGAGCAGCAGTGTGTAGCACACACTTCTTGATTAGACCGGGGTTCGAACCCTTGACCGCCAAATACGGAGGATGCAGAAATGTCAGGGAATGACCACCGCATATCCCTGGAGCAATATGGCCTTAGTTGCCAATGCTCCTAAAAACCAAAATAACAACATAACAACAACCTCTAATCTCCTACTCTTAATGTCATTAGTGCCAAGTGCAGATATATTATCTTTTAATATCACCTTTTGAGCTCTTAAAAGATAATATCTGCTCTACAGCATCATTTACTTTTGTACCCTGGCAGACAGCCTGGTCCTCTTTCATTTCTCCTTGCACAATGTATTTTCTGTTTCCCTGACGATAGAGGAGAATGCTGCTCTGATGCACATATGTGAAATCTGGTGTTGAGCTGGGTAGCTGAGAGCCTGATGGATCCCCATTTTAATCCCTTTGAGGGTATCTACCCTGCTCTTTAAGCTCTCATACACACCCACCTTCTGTTAGTCTTCAGAATTTAAGGTATTATTTAGAATGTTCTTAGAGATCTTCCTAACAAATTTAATGTTAATGAGTTAGTTCATTTTACCCTGTGCTGCCTATTCCCTCAACAAGCAATACTGCTTGTGGCTGTGCATTGTATAAACATCACATGAAGTTTGGTAAACACTTCTTGTTGTAGCACAGTCTTTAATCTTTGAGGAATGACTTTTCATAGCCAAACATACATGAAATGTATTGTAATATATAAATTATTGCAATTTGTTTATTCAAGTGAAGGCAATTTCATTTCTTTATTCCTCCCTTAATTGCATTTAGAATATAGAGAATATAGAATATTTTCTTTGTTTAAGGCTTTACCCTCTAAAGCCTTAAACAAAGGTATGCAATGTGGCATTCGGCTGTTGTAGCCCATTCGCGACAAAGTACGACTAGTGGTCCGTTGCGATATTGTGTAGTAATAAACATCCACTTGTGCACTGGCACAAGTGGATGTTTATTCCTACAGTAAATTACTCTCTGGCTGGAGGCCAATTTTGCACATTTGTTCATTATACTTTTTCAATATAAATTAGCCACCGTGTGAATTGTATGATACTTTTAGTTTACCCTCTAAAGCAGGGGCGGGCAACTTGTTTCGTCAGCGGGCCGAATGAAATTTTCGCATCATGATGCGGGCCGAATGACATTTTCGCACCATGATGCGGGCCGGAATAGATTGAACGATTTAATAAAAAAAATCAGAACCTAAAAAATGTTATATTACTTGAATTACCAAATTATTAATTTATTTTTAAAAAAAAATATCTGAATGTCCAATTATCATTGAAAATGCGGCATTCGGCATCAATTTTTCTTTTTTTTTTTAATTGGCTCATTTTATGGGCTATAAATTATATTAAATTAAAAATTGTAATAATTAGAAAAGGCATAAAACATAAAATATGTCGCACCAATATTATTTTTTTTTCAATAAGAAGTCAAACCCAAAGGAACTTTGTTCGATCGATGCTACAATAATAATTAGGAAATAACTCTTTGACGCTGCGTAGAATCACTTGGTTACTGTTGTACTGGCCGCGATTCCCGATTGAACCGAATTAAGCCGAACGTTTACGGCGAGTGTAGTCAGGTATGGATTTTCTATATTTATGCATTTACTGAGGGGGCCGGATGTGGCTCGCAGGCCGGCTGTTGCCCACCCCTGCTCTAAAGCCTTAAACATTAAGGTAGAAATTCTGGAATAGTGATTCTTAACTTAAAATATATTAAAATTTTCTGCCTCAGACTGGTAAAATGATTGTAATTATATTGTAATAATAAAAATAAGTTTTGCAAAAATTTTTCTCAGTTTTATTTATGGTGTAGCCTACTGACTGACTGTCCAGTGCTAGTGTTGCTGTGCCCACAGGAGGCATTCTCTCTTGTTCTTCATTGATAACAAAGGGATGCAATGTGGCATTTGGCTGTTGTAGCCCATTCGCGACAAAGTACGACTAGTGGTCCGTTGTGATATTGTGTTCTGCGCACCAAGGTTGTATTCTGACGTGATGTGCGACATTGTGTCCCGTCTATTTGCTTGCACAATTCTAGCCATCCTCCTCTGACCTCTCTCATCAACAATGCAGTTTTGATTATTAGTATTAGCAAACTGATGAAAGGAATAAAGCTTATATAGTATCAGCAAAAAAAAAACCTTTCATTTTTCTTTTCTAATAATTCATATTATACTTTAAAGTTATTAAAGTATAATATGAATGCCCACTTCACTAACACCAAATGGATGTTTATTCCTACAGTAAATTACTCTCTAGCCGGAGGCCAATTTTTGCACATTTGTTCATTATACTTTTTCAATATAAATTAGACACCGTGTGTATTGTGTGATACTTTTAGTTTACCCTCTAAAGCCTTAAACATTAAGGCAGATGCCTAGTTTCCAGACATTGCACTTTACAGAAACCCCCAGTCTACCTTGGTAAGAATACCCTTTTATATCCTCAGTTAATCTTGTTCCTCTGTACATGCATTCCAACAGGCCAACGTTCTTCTAAAATGAAGTTTCCCAACCCATATGTAGTGTATTCAGGAATCTGAAAATAATCTGTGTATTTAAGGTGGGGCCTAACCACTGATTTATATGATGGGATAATATTCCATTTTTTTTATCTATTATATCAAACACTGTGCTGCCACTTTATTAGGTACACCTACCTAGTAGCGTGTTGAGCCTCCTTTATCCTTCAAAACAGCCTGAATTCGTCTAGGCATGGATTGAACAAGATGGCGAAAGCGTTGTGCAGCAATGGAGTACTATGCAGACATGAGTGTGTCACGCAGTTCCTTGAGATTCGACGGAGGTGTAGGCCTGCTGCGAACAGTCCTTTCCAGCTCATCCCAATGATGTTCAATAGGATTGAGATCAGTGGACTGAGCGGGCCACTACAGCAAAGAAAAGTCATTGTCATGTTCCTGGAACCATTCCATAGTAATTTAGGCTTTGTGCACTGCCGCATTATCCTGCTGGAAGTAACCATCTCACTGAGGATAAACTGTCAACTTAACTTGGTCAGCAACGATGTTTAGGTACAATGTGGCATTCAAGCGTGAATCTATGGGTATCAATGGACTCAACGTGTGCCAAGAAAACATTCCCCACACCATAACACTGCCCTCACCACCTTGCACAGTAGTCGTCAGACATGACGGGTCCATGGATTCATGTTGTTTTCCCCAAATTCTGAGCCTTCCATCAACATGATGCACCAAGAACTTCAACTCGTTAGACCAAGCAACTGTTTTCCAATCCTCGATAGTCCAGTGCTGGTGTTGCTGTGCACACAGGAGGCGTGCTCTCTTGTTCTTCATTGATAACAAAGGTATGTGATGTGGCCTTCGGCTGTTGTAGCCCATTCACGACAAAGTGCGACTAGTGGTCCATTACGATATTGTGTTCTGTGCACCAAGGTTGTATTCTGATGTGATGTGTGACATTGTGTCCCATCTATTTGCTTGTGTAGGCGCCTCCGTAGCCAGGTGGGAAGGAGCAGCAGTGCATAGCACACGCTTCTTGATTAGACCAGGGTTCGAGCCCGTCACCACCAAATACGGAGGATGCGGAAAGGTCAGGGAATGACCACCGCATATCCCCGAGCAATATGGCCTTAGTTGCTAATGCTCCTAAAAACCAAAAAAAAAAAAAAAAAACAAAAAACCTATTTGCTTGCACAATTCTAGCCATCCTCCTCCGACCTCTCTCATCAACAAGCGATTTTCTTCCACAGGAGTGCCATCGAGAGGATGTTTTCTTTTGGTTGCACCATTCTCGATACACCCTTGAAACTGTAGTGTGTGAAAAGTTCAGGAGAACTGCCGTTTCAGAGATGCTTTCTCCAGCACATCTTGCACCTCCTACAATGCCACGTTCGAAGTCCGTTATATCACTCCTTTTCCCCATTCGTACTATGGTTTGTACACTTAACTGATACTAGAACAGTTGTTCTGCTGCATTTATATCCACAACTGTGGTCATATGACTTGCAACGTTGTAGGACAAACCATTTGTGTACACAGCAGAGGTGTACCTAATAAAGTGGCAGTAGAGTGTATATTATTCTATTATTATCCATGAACTAAAATAGCTCTAAGTTTTCTTATTCAGCTTAATTTTCAATTTGGCAGTACTTTCAAACTTTGAGTTTGCATTATTCCAAAATATATTTGATAGAACTGGTGTCTGGTCATGTTATTTTACATTAATTTGCACACCTAATGTATTCATTTTTATGTCAGAATAAAATTAAATAAAGGAGTAAATACAATACACTACACAAAATCTTGGTTAACTAATATGTGACTAAATTCTTAGA